>NC_053024.1:236982877-237244573 GCF_003073215.2 Triticum urartu
CTCATTTCAAATGTCTTCTCATGCCGGTGCACCTCATAATCATTCCCCACTTGCTATTCAATTGTCCCTGAGTGTTGAAGATGCCTCAGAAGATTCATGTTTTCCATTCTCAATCCGTTCAAGTTATTTCGAGGGGGATATCTTGTTCAAGCCATTTAAATCAACCGGTGCAATCTCCTTCTCAAGTAAATCGTTCAACTTTGTTTCTTTTGAGTGGGCCCTAACCGACAAGTCTTTTTCCAGGATCTTACCTGACTCTTCTAATTTTCCCGGAGTTACTCTCAAATTCTTTCCCAAGTTTGACGTAAGAATGCTTTGTCATCAGTCAAATGTCTTTATCCAAGATCTGTCAAATTCTTTTTGTCATTGGCCCAACCTTTCTATTCATCATCTCGGAGTATCTCAACTATTCATGGTGGTGTTTCTCATTGTCATTCTCAACACTTGAATACCGAAGAAGAGTTTCTCTCAAATCTTATCCATTCTCTCAAAGATTCGTCATTCTAGCTTGTTGCCATCCTCTCATAATTGTTTTTGATTGTGAGAATTCTTTTCACCTATCTAGAGCAATTCAAGATTCTTTTCATTTTGAATCTCTGAAGGCCATCATTTTGGGTTTATTCATTCCTAGCTTTTAGTTATCGTTCTCCTAAACTTGCCGGTGCATCATTCAAATATCCTCTAATCAGTTCATGATCTCTTCGTTCTAGTGTATCTAAACTCTCTCAAGCATCTTCGTTTATTTGATAATCATGCCCGATGTTTCTTCATCTTTTATTCGTTCATTTTCAATTCTTATGGTGGTTCGTTCAAGATTTCTCTTCCTTCGTTATCATATCAATTTATTCGTTGGTTAAATCCTACCGGTGGTTCGTTGAAGACCTTCTCAAGTTTGCGCTATACCTATCTTAATCCTTTCTATGAGAATAAGTAGTATGCAAAATTCGTTGCTTATAATCAATTTGAATTGGTGAAGGATAAGCATGATGTAATTCTTATTCTTGTTTCATCCAAGCGATTAATTCCTTATTCCAGAGGTTCATAAAAAATTCTTGATTTCTTTTGTTCATCTTTCTTTTCCGGAGTTCCAAGTTTTTCCGCATTATCTCGTCGCGAAGCTCCATCTACATCATCGCAAGGCTTCACCTTGTGTTTTCAACTTCACTTTCCTTTCGTTTGATCATCCTTTTGTTACCGGAGTTCTTCATGGAGGCTCTACATGATGGTTCATAAAGGATTTAATTCCTTCTCGAAGTGTTCATCGAGATTCTTTTCAGAGGAGTTCAAACATTCTTCATCTTGCATTTCTAAGTGCAGTTCTTCCTATCTTATCTTTTCAGGTGGTGTTATGTCATTTTGATAGTTTCCTTCATGTTTCATGATCGACAAGTTGTTCGAAATGACATATCTTAAATCCATCATTTTCAGTTCATTCAGGACATCTTTTCAACCCATCACTCTATTCCTTGGAGTTATCTTGGGTTATATTTCACCTAAAGCCTTCCATTGGGAATGTTGCTCTTTGTGATGATTACCTATGATCCAAGTTTTCTTATCACCTCGGTGGGAGAAGCTTTCTATCTGTACTAGCTCTCAATCAAATCTTTTTCCCGTGAGTGGTAGGTTGTCACCTCATAATTTTGAGATGTTTTCCATTAGCCCACGTCAAGCCTGCCTATGCTTTCGTTATTGATAATCCAACAACTCCGTTCAATCCTTATTTTTAAGGATGCTATTCAAATTCTATTGTGGTAGAAGATATCATTTTCTTCCCAACTCTTTCTTTTCCAATGATCTATCTTCTATTCTTTCTTCCGGAGGTTTTGTGATGTTGCTCTCTTCACTCATCATCTCCATTTAACCGGAGTGTCGTGCCCTCTTTTCAAGTTCTTCCCATTCTATCAAGTTTTTGCCTCCCTTCTCAACCAGAGTGCTTTCTGAAATCTTTCTTACCCCTTGTGCCATTCTTTCAATAGTTCCGGAGGCAGTGTGTTGTTGATTTCATCAATCATACTCTCATCTTGTCAAGTTCTTGTTAATTCCTTTCATTTATAGTCGGAGTGCGGTCCAAATTATATCATTCTTTTTCCTCCTCTATCTTGTTTCTACCGGCGTGTTATCGTAATTGAGCCTTATCGTTCCTTCTACATCTCGTTTCTACTGGAGTGCTTGCATGTACTTCTTGTCCATTGAAACCCTTTTCTCATGTATTTCAACCTACAGGGTTCTCGTGATTTTCCTTTTTCCTCTTTTCTAACGGAGGTTTTCAAGTTTGTTCATCTTCGTTGTATTCTTTCTTTCAAATTTGTTCAACCTCTCAAGGTTCGTGGTTTCACTCGTTTGTCCAAGAAGCAACTTAGTTTCACCTCACCTCTTCCTCTTACTTTTCCCTCCGGTGCCATCCCTAGGATCTCGGGTCGAGATCCTTTCGTAGTGGTCGAGTGTTGTGACGCCCGAGACCGATGCTCCATATGTCTTCCCTTTCATTTTTCTGTCTGTAGTAATGGAAAAAGATTTTAGAGAGAGAGAGGAAGAGACATTCCAGAGCAGTCCTCCAGGCCGGCCCATCTTTTCCCGCAGCCCACTAGACCAACCCACCTCCTCCTTAACCCAGCGCCAGGGAGCTTCTCCCCTCGCGCCGCCATAGGGAGAGCGCTGCCCGATCCCATCGCTCATTACCCTCGTCTCTCCCTCACCTTCTCCCTCGCGCTGCACCCACAGGAACCACGCATCGCGCCCGATCCTCCCCAGTGCCGCCTGAAGCATGCACGTCCTTTCTCCTCCTCCGCATGAAGCCTTGCGCAGCCGCGCGCCCCTGCATCCCCACTGTCGTCGCCTCCCTCTGCTCTACCCCGCCCCTGCGCCTCCTCCATTGCCTTCCTTCCTTGCCTCCATGGACGCGAGGGTCGAGCTCGCCGCCCTGCTACGTCGCCAGGGACGCCGGGCACCACAGCCTGCCGGGCCTCCCCTGCATCATCCTTGCCAGACCTGCTCCGTCCTCCGCCTTCTCCCTCGTCGCAGGTCCTCCGCTGCTGCAGCACCATCACCATCTCGCCAGCCGGCGGCCTCAAGCATGTCCATGCCGCCTCCATCCAGACCCTCCGACCCCGCGCGCCCCTGCCAGCCTCGCTGGAATTCATCAAGTTCAGCGCCGCATCGTGCCTGCTTCGTAGCGAGCCTCCCCTCGCATTGACCTCCTGCCTCTACCCTCATTCGAGGAGATGACGATGGGCATCCTGTGCTGTTCCCGACCCTGCCAAGCTCTGCCTCATCTGCAACAACAACCAGAGCACAAAGCGGCCACCGCGCACCTCTAGTGAAGTGCCTGCTTCGCCAACCGGCCGTCCCCTGCTCAAGCCGCCAAAAAAACTGCAGCTACTATTTTCCGTGGATTCGCCAAGTACCTCTACTGACAACACAGAACTTTGTACAACCACCATCCGAGGCAAGAGATCGACAAGTGCCACAGCATCGAATGCACGATTACCGTCGACCCTCAAGACCACAAGTACCCCTTCGGATACGCCAAGTTTGACAACACTTCAAGACCCGGAACACCAATTCTGCCTTCGTGGATTTGTTCGGAGTACCACGACACCCGGAGCCATCGGATTCATCATTTTCCCACAACGACTTAAGTGTATCCCTCTGGTTCGCCAAGTTCGGCTACCGTCGATACCTTGAACAACTACTTCCACTACGCCGCTGTGTACCACTACTGTCGAACCGCGAAGACCCCGTGGACGTCAAGTTCCGTGTCGTGACCCCGAACCTATACGAAAACGTTGTACGGCTACTTTCGTGGCCGAAGACCCGTTTACAACTACCATCGCCAAGTTTGACTACCGATGACATATACCACAACCGTCACGAGAACGTCTACTTCCATCTACACCGCTTTGAACTCGATCCACTCCAAAGATGCATGCTTCGAAGGTATAACCCCCAGACGACCGTCCGAGAGCGATTGCATGTGTTGTACGAGATGCACCCTTTTGTTTGCACCGTGTCTGAAGTGTCTCTCGTGTCCATGCCATCAACCCGTGGGAACCCGGTAACCAGGATCACCCCACCATCTTTTGCATGCTCCCACCACACTTTCTTTTGCACCGACGTCTCAATGAGTTGTCGAAACCGGAACGTTGCCGTGGCACCATTTCGTTATCATTGCCGTGGCACCCCTTTTGTTTCCGCCATGATAATAAATGCCTCATATATTATCATGCCAACATTTTCATAAATATTGCATAAGACTTGCACATGTCATTCGCATCATGATAATAACACTTAAATGTTTAAAATTGTTGTTGCGCCAAATTGATACATGCATATGAGGTTTTACCAAAATTGTTGCTTGTTGTTCTGGCCTCATTTAAACTTGCCTAAATGTTTAGTTTACTTATGCTCCACCTCTTGCCATGTTAAGAACATTTAATATAGTTGGGTACATAAATGACAGAGAACTAAATAATTGACGTGGTGTTTCATCAATATGCAACGGAGTTGCGTATTGAGCTCCACTTAATTTGTAGTATTGTTTGTGCACTTTGCCATGCCATGCCTAATTAAATCGGACATGCATCATACTTGGTTGTGCGGCATGCCATGTTTATGTGGTGGTTGTTTACTATGTTGTTTGCTTCTTTCCTGCGTTGCTTCTTCGGGTTAGTTTCGTTAACGTCACGTTTGTGAGGATTCGTTCGACTACGTCCGCTTGTCTTCTTCATGGACTCGTTCTTCTTCCTTGCGGTATCTCAGGCAAGATGACCATACCCTCGAGATCACTTCTCTCTTTGCTTGCCAGTTTCTCGCTCTATTGCTATGCCGCGTTACCTACCACTTGCTATATCATGCCTCCCATATTGTCGTGTCAAGCCTCTAACCCACCTTTTCCTAGCAAACCGTTGTTTGGCTATGTTACCGCTTTACTCAACCCCTCTTATAGCGTTGTTAGTTGCAGGTGAAGACGGAGTTTGTTCCTTGTTGGAACATGATTATTGTTGTGATATCACAATATCTCTTATTTAATTAACGCACCTATATACTTGGTAAAGGGTGTAAGGCTCGGCCTTATGCCTGGTGTTTTGTTCCACTCTTGCCGCCCTAGTTTCCGTCATACCGGTCTTATGTTCCTTGATTTTGCATTCCTTATGCGGTTGGGTTATAATGGGAACCCCTTGACAGTTCGCTTTGAATAAAACTCCTCCAGCAAGGCCCAACCTTGCTTTTACATTTGCTCCACCTAGCCTTTTTTCCCTTGGGTTTCCGGAGCCCGAGGGTCATCTTTATTTTAACCCCCGCGGGCCAGTGCTTCTCTAAGTGTTGGTCCAACCCGAGAGATGTCCGGCGCCCCCTGGGCAACAAGGGTCTATGCCAACCCGACGTCTTGCTCATCCGGTGTGCCCTGAGAATGAGATATGTGTAGCTCCTATCGGGATTTGTCGGCACATTGGGCAGCTTTGCTCGTCTTGTTTTACCATTGTCGAAATGTCTTGTAACCATGATTCCGAGTCTGATCAGGTCTTATTGGGAGAAGGAATATCCTTCGTTGACCGTGAGAGCTTGTGATGGGCTAAGTTGGGACACCCCTGCAGGGTTTTGAAGTTTCGAAAGCCGTGCCCACGGTTATGGGAAGATGGGAATTTGTTAATGTCCGGTTGTAGAGAACTTGAAACTTAACTTAATTAAAATGCATCAACCGCGTGTGTAGCCGTGATGGTCTCTTCTCGGCGGGGTCCGGGAAGTGAACACGGTTCTTGAGTTATGTTTGAACGTTAGTAGTTTCAGGATCACTTCTTGATCACTTCTAGTTCACGACCGTGCTTTGCTTCTCTTCTCACTCTTATTTGCGTAAGTTAGCAACCATATATGCTTAGTACTTGTTGCAGCTCCACCTCACTACCTTTTCCTACCCATAAGCTTAAATAGTATTGATCGCGAGGGTGTGAGATTGCTGAGTCCCCGTGACTCACAGATTACTTCCAAAACCAGTTGTAGGTGCCGATGATAACCGTGCAGGTGACGCAACCCAGCTCAAGGAGGAGCTCTATGAAGATCTTGTTTGTTGTGTTGTTTCGTTTCCAGTCGATCAGTAGTGGAGCCCAGTCGGGGCGATCGGGGATCTATCGCATTAGGGGTTGTCTTTCTTTATTTGGTTCCGTAGTCGGACCTTGTATGTATCTGGATGTTGTAATGCTATATTTATGTATTGTGTGAAGTGGCGTTTGTAAGCCAACTCTTTATCCCTCTCTTATAGCCGCATCGTGGGTGTTAAATGCGCCCCCTACCTCGTGCCTTCCTCGTTGGTTGCTTGACGTAGGGTCCAAGTCCTCTGGATCATGTTCGTTCCGAAAATCACGTTCCCGAAGGTTTCATTCCGTTTGGACTCCGTTTGATATTGTTTTTCTGCGAAACCCTAAAATAGGCAAAAAACAGCAATTTTGGGCTGGGCCTCCGGTTAATAGGTTAGTCCCAAAAATGATATAAAAGTGTATAATAAAGCCCAATAATGTCCAAAATAGGATATAATATAGGATGGAACAATCAAAAATTATAGATACGTTGGAGACGTATCACTCTCCACCAACGTATTCGACTAGGACTCTTGTTATCCTAGGCCTCTGGTATGTTATGTAAGCTCAGGCCAGGCTAGTCAATTGTGTATGAATGTTTTTCGGAGGCGGTTGCATGGTGTCTGGATGAAGCTACAAACCTACCCTGGTTTAGACCTTTGGATGTCGGGCCGGTAGGTTTCACGGGTCGGAGTTATTAGAAAAGTAATTTCCTTGTACAACCAAACATTGGTCTCACGTGGTTTCAGGCGAGTAGAGGCTCTTTTGGCGCTTCATTCGAAATTTTGAAACACAAGCATTCACGTTTAGAGTACTCTTGAACTTTGAGGATTGACCTATATAGACAATGTTAAATTTGACCTTGTATGTTTGAAAACCTCATTAAATTATCCGCTTCTTTTTGAAATTTTGACACTTGAAAATCCTATAACTACGATTATTTTGGAATGGAGGAGCTAAATTAGAATCTATTTTGTACATGACTACATGTGCTATTATGTACAAAATTAGAGCAAAGATTGGTGCCCCTATAATTTAGGTATGATTTACAAATGCCACGATATCAACTTCAAATAATTGAATGGACTTCATGTTGAATTCGATTTTTCAAACCACCTTAAGTTGAATTTAAAAGTATGCTAGTTCATAGGTAGCTATTTATAATGTTCATTGTGTAACTTTCGTATGTATAATGTGCTTTACACACACAACATGAACTATACTCACGTTTATATTCGATTGCTAAAGCAATGCATTGTCTGGAGTTCAAAATACTAACTATGTGGATCAATTGTGTCGAATAATAACATAGACATGCTCAAATTCGATAGAATCTAGATGTCTGATGGATCAATGACCGTTCCTTATGTGAACTGCAAATATCATGATCCCATCCTAATATTTGGATACAATTTATATCTTTAATCAATGTGTACAGCAGTCTTGTACGTGTAGTTTCACTCTCCATCGGTGGTCTCTCACACATGCTCACACACTCTCTCCCGAGGTGCTTTTCTCGCACACATGCTCTCGATATAACCCTCCCTCCCTCTCGTAACCATTTACAACTATTTTCACTAACCTTTATCACAAGCACTCTTCCTCTCGCAAGCATACACATGCACAATCCCCATCGACCCTTTCTATATACATAGACCTGCCTACGTGTCTCCTGTATGCACATTATCTTTAGGCCTGTCTCTCATGCATTGTCTCACACCTCTCTTCCTAATTGACGAGTATGATTCTAGCAAAGCATTCTGTAGGATGCCCCTTAAAGTTAGGTTGGATGAATAGTAATATTAGAGATAAAGGGGTTACCTTAGTCCGAGAACCTAGGGTTACAAATCCTAGCCTGCTTTGTTAGTGGACATAGAGTCCTTCAAAATTATGCTATCTTTGTCTTGTATGACTATTCATCCATGGGTCTCCCTAAATGCGTCACGGGCCGACCAATGTGGCGCAGGACAGAACCGAACGAAGAGCCTCACCTCGACCCACCGGACCTCACGCAGTGACACACCCTCTGCCCCACGTCTCGTATCTTCTCACACCCACACATACCAACACAGACACCACACACAAAAAAAATATTCTCCTGGTGCCTCTACCCACTCCCCCCTTGCATATACACACTCAAGGGAATATCTCGCCGTGAGGTCATATTCATCTCTCTCTAGAACACTCTCATTTCTCGTGCTATCTCTCCCACGCCCCCCTGTCGGCCCCTCTATCCATGCCTCTCTCGAATACGTAATACACACACATACCTCTCTAGGCCCTTCCAAATGCATCAACTACACATTCACACATGTTACATCACGTACCCCATTAATCTAAAAAGCCATCTCTTCATGTTTATTTTGCATACAACATTCCTTTTGAATAAAGTGTGGCCAAAAAAATATTTTAGAATTTCTACATATATACAACAATACAAAGTTATATGGAGGAGTATGAACGCTTGCATTGCATGGTGCCCACAATGATATTTATTCCGCACTGTGATTTTTTATATTTTTATACTATATAAAGTTAGTCATAATAAAGAGAAACGAAGAGCATCTCTCTCTCCATCGCATACACCCCTCTACGCCCCTTTCACGTACGCACACAAACTATCTCCAGGTCATCTAAAAGTAATCCCCCAGCACATTCACGCATGTTTCATCTTTTTTCGCGATATATACAGTGACGATCATTGTATTTGAAGCGAAAGCACTATACGTACATTGGACTTCAGAATCCACTCATTACGGTCACCATTTACGTTTTGTGGTTATTATACAGTCACGGGCTCACCGTACAACTCTGTATTTGCTCAAGACACGACTAGTTGACCAGTTAAACGCTCCACGTGGAACCTCTAGTGTTGCATCGCATTATCTCACTACCATCGGGCCCACCTGTCATCTTGTATCTACTCTACATCTACACTCTTATAAAATACTAGCAAGGTGCCCATGCGTTGCACGGAACATCAAGATGCATTTGTATGAGTAGTTTATCTTGTGGGAGAAAAGGGTGAACAAGGGAAGGCCTTATTTGCAACTGTGGAGAGGGGTGTGGGTATCTTTTTGCAAAATTGCCATAGTTTCGTTCCTATCCGTCAGATATAGATCGGACGGCCTATATTGCAGGATGGCAAACACACGATCATCACCGACTATGCTTTTTTATAAGAGTAGGGATAAAATACACTCTTATGAAAAACATAGTTGGTGATGATGGTGTGCCTGCCATCTTGCAATATAGGCCGTCCGATTTATATCTGACGGACAGGAAAGAAACTATGACAATTTTGCAGAAAGGTACCCACACACCTCTCGACATTTGCAAATAAGGCCTTCCCTCATTTATCCTTGTCTCTCACAAGATAAACTAGTCATACAAATGCATCTTGATGTTACATGCAACGCACGGGCATCTTGCTAGTAAGAATGAAAACAAATGACAAAAAAATATTGGACGGTGGTTCGAAGTCATGACCGCGGGCACAGCGGACAAGGTGGCCTTGTATTGGTATGCTGAGCCGTCTGTTTTAACACACATGAGCTGGTGTGGTAATTATACACACACACGCATGCACACGAACTGCATGCATGCAACACTCACACGAAGACATGCACCCATGCACGCACGCTACACTCACACGTACACACGCAGCCACACACGCACGCAACACTCACACGCACACACGCACGCATGCATACACACACCAGTACACCACACGACCAACACACACTCTCACGCTCAAGTGCTCAACCTACACATGCATGTGCACACATCAGGCCCTGACAGACACATACACAACCATGTGATTCCCGCGCACGGGGTGGAGTCTTGTCGCGCCTATGTAAATTTGTGTTTATCTGACCTTTTCCCTATGTGAACTGACAGGTGGGACCCACAAGGAACATGGTCAATTTAACTAGTCAACATGGTGCCACACAGACTATTTGGCCGGTCAACAGAGTGCAATCCGATGCTGAACCGTGAGCAAGTGACCGTATAATCACCGCAAAACGTATATAGTGACCGTAATTAGCTTATTCTGAAGTTCGGTGAACGTATTAGGCTTTTCTCTCTGTAGGCCCTCCAAAACTACATCTCTACACATTCTCGCATGTTACATCTAACAACTATGCAATACAGCACTACTACTACACTCTAACACAATAAATCATACTATGTGTTTTTAGTTTTACTAGATATCATATTGTTACTTAATATTCAGTTTGCATACATTAAAATTGCGTTTGAAATGTATGGCCAGTATCATATACCGCGCGAGAAAAATCCCGCCCTTTCTTGTTTCATCGGGTTTGTATAGATGGATCGTGTGAAACAGCAAAACTATAGTACTATATACAGTACAAGTGACAGTTCACTGGGCCGTCGTGTCATGTACTCCTCCGTCGTAAGAGTGGAGCACTCGCTTTCATAAATCTTCTAGTCCCTTTCGCCGACATGTGGGGCATCAAGCTATCGGGTCCACGTGCGATACCGGAATATAGTGCAGAGCAGCCGGGGTGAAGCACCCAGTCATGGCGTCAGTGTAGTCATGAGCAATGAGGCGTCAAATCACAAAGTTGCACCTTTCCCGCAGTTAAGTTGGAGGGACGAAGTAATAATGCTAAAAAAAGAAGTTGGAGGGACGAAGCAACCATCATTTCACTCATTGCTGAATCCTCTTCTCCCTCATCTTCTTCAAGTTAACCACATGTTGCTTCTGCCGTTGTTCTGCCTCATGTGGGAAGCGGATCGGCTTGGTAAAGCACTGACACGTGGGACCGCATGTTAGCAAACCGCTAGGACAGCGTCCTCTAAAAATATGAAACCTCCCCCGCCATCCGCGCGGCAAAATCACCTCCTTTTTACTAATCTTGATTCTATAATTTTTTAGATCAACATAATTGAGATTTGTATAGATAGCACACAGGAGCAAAACCAAGTGGTATGGTTAAGGGCATCCACAATGTGTAGCCAAATGTGAAAATAGCTTTTGGCATCGTGCGAACCATTGTGTACGGTGTTGCCAAAGCCAAAAGGATGGAATCGAAGCTCCCTGATTGATTGATTGAAGGAATAGAAAAATGCAACGTCTCTCCTCTTTCTCCCGTGCTTGGACGCATGTACATTATAGAGGACAGAGTCTACTCCCCTATCCCTTCTATCACAAATCACAAAGCAGTGAGGCGTCAAATCACAAAGCACGGACGGAGCAACCATCATTTCACTATTCGCTGACTCCGCTTCTCCATCGTCTTCTTCAAGAAACCATTTCACCGCACTAAGCTGGACGGACGACGCTATTGTGTACGAGTAGTACTAGTACATTTACGCGTCCTTTGGTTCAACGGACTTCCTGGATGCAAATAAGGCGGTTGTCTCGGCTTGCAGGCAGCACTTGCAAACGACTTACCATGGTCTCCCTCAATGGTGTGCTCCATCGAACGCACTTCGCCAAACCACAACGTTCGAGATATCGTCGACGTCACATCAATGGGGAAGGAAGTCAAATATAGTTACTACCTCCATTTTTTGTACACAAGGCCAGTATATCAAAATTACAATTTGCAAAAGGCCACTAACACTAATCGAGGAAAAATTGATGGGGTTTGCCTCGTACTAGCAACCAAGGACATTAATATCCCCTGCATGCATGCAGAAGTGAGAAGGTTGGTTTGCATGGCGCTGCATTAATCAAGCGATGAGGAGTGAGATGGTTAGCTCTTTGGGCTTTGGAGAAAAAATACGCATTAATTGACATGTGAGACAAGGATTTGTATCGATTAATACCGCGAAGGAAAACCCTGCCTTTCTTTTTTAACACTAGTACTCCTAGTACGTAGTACGTACTACATACTTATCCTGTTTGGGTCTAGGCCTTGCATTGCCATACTTAGCCACACATTTTTGCCAAGCTTGCCTAAAGTTTTCAAAATGAAAAGGAGGTACACTTGCGCACGGCTGTCGCGGTCGCACCGCACCCTCACACGGTCGCTCCTACACGCCGCGGTCGCACCGCACCCTCACATGCACAGTCGCTCCTACACGCCGCAAACCAAACCAAGGGAACGCACCCTCACTGACACGTGTTGTCGCATGTGAACAAACCAAACTCAGCCATCCTACCGCTGACACATAATTTTCATTTATAGAGTATGTTTATCCAACCGCATGTTGGGGAGTATCCGTAGGGCCTGTGCGGTGGTCTGTTGGGGAAGTAGAAGAGGTGAGGAAGAAGGGTTAGGAGACGTAGGGTATTTATGCAATCGCCTGAAATGGTAGACTGACCCAAGTCAGGCGACTTTCATAACAATATATGTTTTACATAGCAAAAGATCCATAAAAACAACATAAAGAAAAACTATCACTGCTCGCGGAACGAGACGGCCTCGTCGTCTTTGGCTGTCTGTGCGAACCAGTCGTAGCTGTTGACGTGTGTCTCCGTATCGTGGTTGTCCTTGGCCTCCAGCTCCTCGTTCATGTGGAGCGTGCGGGCGCTGTGCACGGACGAGAGCACCGCCCGGTTCAAGTCGAGGACACCCGGTTCCGCCTGCAGGAGGGCCTTGATGGCAGCGGCATCCGCGCGCTCTGCGTCGAGTCGAGCCTCCGCCGCCCGGTTCAAGTACAGGACATCTGGTTCCTCCTGCAGGAGGGCCTCTATGAGAGTGGCATCTGCGCGCTCCGCGTCGAGTTGAGCCTCTGCCGCCCGGCTCAAGTCCAGGACGTCCGGTTCCCCCTACAGGAGGGCCTCGATGGCAGTGGCATCCGTGCGCTCTGCCTCAAGTTGAGCCTCTGCCGCCCGGTTCACATCCACGACATCCGGTTCCACCTGCAGGAGAGCCTTGATGGTAGCGGCATGCGCGTGCTCCGCGTCGAGTTGAGCTTCTACCTCCCGGTCCTCGAGTTGAGCTTCTACCTCCGAAGTCGACATCCATCGTCTCATACCCATCGGGGGCCTTCTGCGTCGCGACCTCTGCCATGAACATTGGATCGGCTTCCTCCTCCTCGTAGCATGGCTCCAGAGAACTCGGGGATTAGCCCACCACAAAGCGAGCTTAGGAACGGAGGTCTCTGGCGCCGACCGCCGCTGCGATTCTGCGCGGCGCTCCGGCGTCAGCATCTTGTAGTACGTGACCTTGCGGCGCACCATGGCTTTCCGGCGAACTAGGGGACGCTTGATGCGTGCTAGGGGATCTAAAGGTGGGGGAAGGGGCTGGAGATTAGGTGTGGTTTTAGGGCAGTGGCTGGCGTAGGACGAGCAACGAAGGTTCTGGTGTGAATAGTGGTTCTGGTGACGACCGGTCAATCGGTTTTCACTGTACATCGCTCTTGTCGCGTTTGCATTGCAGCCCAGCACGCTGGACCCTCCACGTCGCTCACCGAATAGAACACGCTTCGTCTTGCATTTTTGCTCGCTTGTGGGACCGCAGTTGAGAACAAACCGACATCCCTCCCCCTCCCCCGCCCACGTCATTTTATGCAGAGTAAATAAAAACAGAGGGAGTATACTACGGATGAGGATCCCCTGACGTGGCCGAACCCATTGAGTAACTGACATGCAGGGCCTAGCAAGCATGGGGTCCTCCAATAAGTGACCGAAAGGGAGGGTAGGCAGGGATACGTATGTGAAAGGAGCTTCCAATGATATAATTTTCACATTATACATCTCATGTACTATTAATGTTGTCAATAGTCAAATGCGGTTTTGAAAAACGCATTAGAGCATGGTTAATAATATAGCCAGCCGATGGATATAAGGAACTGCCATGTCATCTACAGCCATCATCTATTATATGCACTCATACAGTAGTGTGGGCTATAAGGTTGGCTATTTTCCGCAAAAAAAATTATAAGGTTGGCTATTGTATTAGTACTTTTTTCCATCTCCTCTCCATCTCTTTCTTCATATTTATTGTACGTATTTAACTAGGAATGCGTATATAGCTAGGCTCTTGCATGAGAGCTCACTCCCCTTATTTTTTCACATCTCTCTCCTCCACATTGTCCCTATATAAATGGAAGGAGGGAGTACAACTATGAGCACTGCATACTCTAGTACAGATGTTGTCAGTACTCCACTAGTACTATTGGACAGGGAGCTTAAAAAAAGTTACTATTGGACTGGCTATACGTGGCGAAATCCTAGTAGGAAGAGCATGCACGAGAACAAGCACATTCATGTGGTTGAAAACAAATTGGAAACCATCTCGAGTACAAATCTAACAATATTGATTGGGCGTTGTTGAATGTTTATACTTTTTTTTTATCAATGTAGATATACTTTGACTACACATAAAACTTATATGTAAACTAGAAAGGATAGGAGGGAGTATATTGTATGTTCAAAAACGAAACGAACATTGAATACCATTTATATATGATTTGCGGATGCTATGATCACCTGTTCAAAATTTTGAATCCGCCTTAGGTATCACACATGCCCCCACTCGTTCTCTCTCGATTTCATCTCGGGGTCCGGAGATCGATTGAAAGAGGACTAGGGTGGGTACATACGTTCGTTTCCCCACAGACCCCCCCCCCCCCGGGTCATTTATATCATAGAAACAGACCAAACCTTTATCTCCTTGCACGACACGCAATTGATCTCTGAACATCTATCGATCTCGTCAACATGTGTCGGGGCATGAACCGAATGGGATGTCAAAACTAAGACGCAAAGCGACACGTAGTGGAGGCAAAGTGAAACTTCAAACGAACCGTTTGTTCGTATGCATGTCGGACAAATTACAAATAAACATTGGAAATACAAGCATATTCTAGGCCCACATGCGAATGATACTCAACGGAATGTTCGAATGAGGCATGCGGGAGGATGGACTCGACCGGAGGGCGACATGATCGATGGAGAAGAGGGTTGGAGAGGAATGAGAAATAAGCAAACGCCACATGATTATACTTGAACGGCTCAAATAAACAATAAGTTGTCTCAGTTGGCCTACATAGTGAAAGGCCTAATGCGCAACGCGGAGCACTAACGCTCGAATATGGCTGGGAAAATAGGGAAACCGACATGTGGGGCACACCTGTCGGGACGACGTAGCGCAAACTAGTCCAATGGAGGAGCTGGCCCATGAACTCCTCACCACCGGCAACCGTTCATGTGGGTCGTGGGGGCCAACAATGTGGCGCAACTCTAGCACCGCCTCTGGACACGGCGACCGCGGTGAGCGACACGCTCATTGTTGCTAGACACGGTCGTCTTGCTTTTTCAATGACACATGTGAGCAAAGGGCATCTTCAACGTTGCCACGACCGCAGCTGACTACACTGCACACCAAAAACCCTCGTCCCTCGCGCCGTCACGCAGTGCGTTCCCAGCCGGCGCCAGCTGCCCGCATTCATGCCATCCGTCCGTATGCCGTCGTTATGAGGCTCGGTGCCCGAGGAACCATCTCCGGTGAATTAATGACGCACTAGGACGCTTGGCCTGACCGGAATGCGCTACTTAAAGCGGCAACGCCTAGCTAACCTCCACAGCATAGCACATCGTCCTCCTACCTAGCACCACATCCTCCATGACCGCAAGCGCGAACTCTCTGTGGGAGAGCTTGTCTTCGGGGATGGAGCTTGAGGTCGCCGCTCTCGCTCAATTCGCTGCACAAGCGGTGGCCACGCTGGCGGCCAACGATGGGAGCACTATCAGCCACGCGTCCTACTTGCCGCTGTCCAACGTCCGGCACCACCGAGGTCGGGGACTCCTCCGAGGATGAGTAGGGCATGGGAGGTGGCAGGGCATGGTGTGCCAACTGGCCGGCCCGTCTCCCGTGTTCTACTTTTCCTCGCGGGAGATCGCACCTTCACTTCACGGGTCTTGAACCCCGCCCCCGTACATGGAGATCGCAGATGGAGGATGTCAGTCGCCGCCGTAGATTAGGTTTAGGGTCGGGTTTCTTTTATTTTTCTGTCCTATAAAAGTTCGAAATGTAATGAAAATCTACCGTGTTTGCATTAATCTCGGCCGGTGTATATGAACTTTCACAATAATATAGTATCTTGTAGGAGTACTAGCAAGATGCCCGTGCATTGCACGGAAGATCAAGATCTTGTGGGAGAAAAGGATGAACGAGGGAAGGCCTTATCTGCAAATGCACATTCACGCATTTCACATCTTTCTACATCTATGGGAACCTACGAAAGGGTTAACGTAAATTGCCTCTCTCTCCTCCCCTGATTTTCATGGTGGTGGGCCCCTCCCTCCCCCCAATCTACAATCAATAGCTCACACGTTTCACATTATGTTAATTACGTAATTGGGACTACGTAGGCGTAGCATTACTCGTCCTAAAAAACCCAACTAAGCCAACCTCCCAGCATATCGCGCGGGAAAAGACTCGGTCGCGCCGTTTTAGTCGGGATTACTGGATTACTAGTAGTAGTATCGATGGATCATGCGAAGAAACAAGTTTTTTTGAGGGGGGCGAAGCACCTAGTTTAAAAGGAAAAAAGGTGGTACACTCACATCACCCGTGTCGCGGTCGCATTGCACCCCACACACGTTCGGTCCTGCACACGGCTCACGCAAACGGAACGCGCTTCGGCTTACCTCTTCACTGACACATGGGACTGCACTTGGAGAAACCGACCATGCACCAAACTCCCCCTGCCCACCGTGCGAAAATCCTCCCCCCACCCAAAAATTCCCCCCAAATCCTAGATTCAACCACCCTTCGGTCAAGTAGCCAATAATATTCCCCAACCCCCCTCCCCCCGTCCCCCTCCACTCCATTCGCTCCGCCAAAGCCGCCCTCCCCGCCGATACGTCGGTGCCGCGGTTCGTCGAGGGGACGCAAGGCGATCCTCTCGCTCCCATAGTACGCTCTCGTAGACTGCCGTCCTCTAGCTGTGCCGCCACCGCTGGCGACGTTCTTGTGGAGGCGCACGGCGGTCAGCGCCGCCACCGCTGTCAACGTTCGTGTGGAGATGCACGGTGGTCAGCTTCTCCCACGGTATGCGCATTCTAGACTGAGGCCCCGTGCATGTCGGTGTAGCGCTGAATGTTAGCTGATAGACGCTGTTAATCTCACTGTTTGCCGAAGTAGTGTACAGTCAATATGCTCTACTTAAGAAGTTTCCTTACCATGTTCTGCACTCAATCTGCTTAGCCGAGATGGCATGCCAAGGCCGATTAGATACTAAAATATCCTGCCATATATTTATTGTGACGTAGATTGCCATGGTCTAGTAGCCAATCTGTTAGGTGAAATATCTCTACACCATTTTACACTCAATCTTTGTTGCTGCGATGGCCTTCGATAGTTCGATGGCTGTGTGCTCGGCCTCATTGACTGTTGAAACACCCTGCCATAATTTAGGACTCAAATCTATTTGCTGAATTAGCTTTACATATATTTTGTTACTTAGATCCGCTCGTCCAAATATCTTGCCATAGCTTTAGACATCGACCTAGGTATTTTCTTCTGGACTTCATAAAAAAGCATATATGTTTTTCCTGTAATATCTAGTAGAAGAACTAATTTGTATATCTAATAGATGGACAAGACTTGGATAACTTCTGCTCGAAGATTCTCCGCTGCATATGTCGAGGGGGTTGAAAACTTCATGAACTTTATCAGAGCTGAGTACGGTGGTCCGAAATCAGATGTGCTCTGCCCGTGTAGCAGTTGTATGAATTCAGTTACAAGACCCCATTCAACTGTGCAAAATCATCTACACATGTATGGGATGTCGGTCACATATACTAGGTGGGTTCATCATGGTGAAGCTGTGAACATCAATGTTATTGACTACGTGGAGGCAGCAGATCACCATCTTGATTTGCCTGATGCTCAGGTGGAAGAGGAGGAGGAGGAGGTGGTGGCGGAGCCAGCGAGTTTGACCAACATTGAAACAATTCTACGAAATGCTCGTGCATTCCGTGAATTTCACCTGCAGAAGAAAAACAGGGCCCGCATGTTTGAACAATGCAACGTGGCTGTCACCCCAGGAAATAAGCTGTCAGTATTCTTAGCTATGGTCACCTTTCTTCGGGTGAAGATATCTGAGCGGATGACCAACAAATCATTCGATGCGATGTTGGCTGCTTTCCGCAAAGCTTTCCCAGATGCATCTGAGCTGCCACACACCTACAGTAAAATGAATTATTTCCTTCGTGTAGTTGGAATTGGATATGATATGATCCATGTTTGTAAGAATAATTGTGTTCTGTTCCGTAAGGATTATGCCAACTTAAGTGAATGCCCGAAATGCAAATTATCAAGATGGAAAGATGGCGATGCTGTGAAGAGGATTCCTCGTAATGTTCTGAGACATTTTCCAATTACACCAAGATTGCAGAGGTTGTTTCATGATGCTCAAACAAGAGAGGATGTACTATGGCATTCTAGGAACCAGGAGTATAGAGATCAGAATGTAATGAGCCATCCATCACATGGTAGTGAGTGGAAAAGCTTCAATCAGAAGCACAAAAAGTTTGCTGCTGACCCGAGAAACAATAGACCTGGCTTAGCTTCAGATGGATTTAACCCATTTGGCCACCAGAGCGCCACATATAGCATGTGGCCAGTGCTTGTTATCCCTTACAACATGCCTCCAAATGTCTGCACCAAAGAATCAAACTACATGATGGCCTTGCTCATCCCAGGTCCAAAAAGTCCTGGAAAGGATTTTGATTTGTTCATGGAGCCTCTTGTGGAGGAAATTCAACAGCTATGGAGGGGTGTTCTCACTCGAGACCTATATAGCAGCCCACCAGCTGATTTCTTTCTGCGTGCTGTTATAATTTGGTGCATCCATGATTATCCGGCTTTGGGCACTATGTCAGGGTGAATGACACATGGTTACAATGCATGTGTTCGCTGTGACAGGAACCCGCTGTCATATGCAATACTTAGCAAGATCTGTTACATTGGACACCACCATTTCCTTGCCAAGGACAAGCCGCATCCTAGAAAATACCAAATACATGTGTTAAATGCAAAGCATGAAAACCAGGATGCGCCAAAGAGGCTCACCGCCGATGAGTTACAAGTGGAATTAGAGAAGGTCAGGCATATTACACCAGGAAATCATCCTGATAATGGTAGCAAGAAAAGGAAGCATGGCAGGGCAGAAGAGAGATTATTGTTTACCCGCGGGTCCACTTTGTGGGACTTGGAGTATTGGAAAGATTTGGATCTGCGCCATAATCTTGATGTGATGCACATCGAGAAAAATATATGTTATAGCATTATCGGCACACTTCTTAATACTGAAGGCAAGATGAAAGATACCTTAAAATCTAGGATTGATTTGACTCACCTGGGTATCAGACAAGATTTGCAGGTGCAAGATGAAGGTAAACCACGGGATATGGCACCAGCTGTGTACGTCTTGGACAAGGTAAAAACAAAAGAATTCTGCGAGGTCCTGTCACGTGTGAGATTCCCACATGGATTTGCTTCCAACCCTGAAAGGAGAGTTAGTGTAGATGGAAACAAGGTACAATGGTTGAAAACTCATGACTACCACATCCTACTTCAAAGGGTTTTACTTGTTATCCTTAGAGGATTGGGCCGCCCTGACTTATACAAAGCAGTTGCAGAGTTGGGACTATTCTTCAGGGAACTCTGCAGTAGAAATATAAGAATAGATGCTTTGGAGCGTCTTAGAGACAAGATACCAACTATCCTATGCGACCTTGAGAAGATATATCCTCCAGCCTTCTTTGATGTGATGGTGCATTTTGCTGTTCATCTACCTGATGAGGCACTAATTAGAGGTCCAGTACAGTATGGCTGGATGTACCCTATTGAAAGGCGGCTAGGCACTTTCAAGGGCTATGTTAGGAACAGAGCTAGACCCGAGGGTTCCATTGCAGAGGCCTACATTGCTACAGAAGCGTTGACATTCTGCTCAAAATACAGTGAAACAGCTGATCAGCTTAGCAAAGAGGTGGATGAAGACAATCATGGGCTCAATGTTTTCGATTACTCTGTTCGAGTTATAGGGAAGAGTCGACAAGAGGACAAACCTAAAGATTTGGACAAAATGGTTTGGTATGTATTGAATAACTGTCCTGAGATACTACCTTATATCAAGTAAGTGCGTACTATAGCTTATACATCATAATATACTAAACTTGCAGCACATTCTTATATATTTAGATGTTTGATGCGATCACTATGTTGTGCAGCATCTACAAAAAGGAGTTACTGCCGCAAAATCCAAGAAACATTGACAAACTGGTTAAGGCAGGATTTGTGAAATGGTTCAAGAGCCATGTATGCTTTTGAAGCACTGTCAGATTTTTTTAATATATTGAGTACATAATATGATTAGCTTGTCTATTTTCCAACCATAGGTTAATAAGATGTGGGAGGATGGGCATGCAGTTGATGATGCCCTTTACTCACTAGAAATGGGTCCTGATACTCGGGTAAGACATTATGAATCTTGTGTTGTTGGAGATGTGCGCTACAACACCCTTGCACGAGACGAAGGCAGGAAGACACAAAATAGTGCCATCATGAGCATGGATACGTATGACAAAGAGACAACTGAAATGTATGCTAACATAATAGACATTGTTCAATTGCAGTATATCTCCAGTTTCAAGGATCATCGGTGTGTGGTTCTGTTGTGCTGTCGTTGGTATAACCTATTTTCCAGGATCGCAAAATCCAGAGCTGATGATTATTTCAAATCCATCAATGTCAAGGTGGTGTACCAGACCAACGAGCCTTTTATTTTGGCAAATCAAGCAACACAAATATTTTTGTTTGCATGTAGCGATGACTGGAGAGTATTGCAAAGGTTTGAGCAGAGGAATTCGTTTAATGAAGTTGCACAACAAGATGATGCTTACCCTGCTCCTGATGTGCAATATAACACGTATGTTCCTAATATCTTTGAGAACCATCACGTCAATGACGCAGGCGAAAAGATTTTCTGTCGTGCTGTGGACATACAAGAGTTGATCAAGAAGAAGCCAACGTTCGAGGATGTTGAGGACGAAGAAGAAGATGACACCATGGGGAATTACAATTCAGACGGATACACACGGCGAAGATGTTGATGCTACTGTTGCTGATGATGATTACATTGCTTTTGTCGTATTTGCCTATCAGAAGACGTTTTTTATCTACTATGTGATATTGTGTTTGCTATGACAACTGAAACCTGATGAACATGTTGTTTAGTATTTTCCTGTGAGAACATCACTTGTTATGTATGCTGATTTCTATTTGGTGATTGTATGACGACTAAAACATGATGACATTGTTGTTTAGTTGTACTCATATTTGGCTGTGAAACTTGAATTTGATGACATAGTTTGTTGTTAGACTGCAATTTGCTCGAGTCTTCGAATGAGAAAAAAGCTGACCTGACAGGGCCTCTACTAATTTATTTATTTATTACCAAAAGGGCCTCTGCTATTTATTTATTTATGAGCAAAAGGGGATACCCCCTGATTTCCGTTAATAGAAATCATTAGATGTTCACAACACTACGCCCAGCCTGCTACACAGGTTTCATTCATTACTAGTTTCAGCAAAGTGCTCATGTCATAGCCATTGAATACATCACAGGTGCTACATACACTACAAATAAAGAGACAATCATCCTACAGAGCACATAGATTTTGCCCATTATCTTCACAAGCTCTTTCATCTCCTCATTGTTGTCAAGGCCGTTCAGCAGCTGTTGCTTGGCCATGATCAGAGGAACTGCATCTTTAACCTTCTGCTGTACATCTTCCTCTTAAGCCATTCCTTGAGTTACTTGTCCAACATCCCAACCTGCTGGTATTGGGATTCCCCCGCTAACCAAATAATCAGCGCTGTTGCACTCCCCCACATCAGCAACTTCCCAGAAATACAAATCACACGAATCTTCCCTTTTCTGCATGAATCAAGTTGGAAGATCGTCAACCAAACTATTAAAAAAATCAGCAACTGAAAGCAGCAGAACAACACTTAAACATATTATTACCCCATGATTCGGGCATTTGTAGAATACTTGGCCAGGGTTGAGGATTGTGGTTGAGACGCGACGGATCACTCTGCGTGATTTGCAGCAGTGGCACCACACCAACGGCAGCGGGTTGCGATGAGCAACCGGCTGAGGTGCGCGTGCCGGTGGGGGTGTGATGAGACCCACATGCGATGGTACGGGTGGCGACTTGGCGCATATTTGGTTGTTGCCTGCTGAAGAACAGGTGGACGAGCAGCCAGCGGACATGGTTGCTGTGGCCAGAGCTTCTGATGCTAGGCAGAGTAAGTAGAGAAGAGGAGAAGCGAACGTTGGATATGTTAGTTTCATTACTTGCAGAGTAGCATAGCACCATATATCGTCATAGTCTAGGTCTGGATTCGAACCAGCTACATGAGCACGTCTCTCTTGTTTATGAAACTCAGCAATGTCTCTTTACTGGTACACTAGCTTGTTTTGTACGCCTTCTCAAGTCTTTGATTCCTCCACCTGACATCTGGGACCTACCGAAAGGGCCTCTGTATTTCGCGAAAAAAACGTGCCCCCCGCTGACAGGTCGGACCCACCAGCTATCTTCGCACGCAAGGAAGTGCCTCCTTATTACGCACAAAAAAATGAATACTCCCCCTGCCAGCTGGAACCCAACATCGTGGGAGGCTGACTTGTGGGCCTACCAAGTTGACGGGGACGGAGGGCATTGTCAACTTAGTCAATATGAACGATTCTAGCTCCAGTTACCGTACGATGTTCATGCAATGGTAGTAGTGCTTCTTCAACCTCTGGTCTTCTTGCTCCAGCCGCCCAAACCAACGCCGGTCATGCCGCGTGCTCCTGCCTCCCGGGGCAGGCTGTGATGCTGCGGAGGCCTCACCGCCCTCTACTACTCCCATCGCTGGCTAGGGCATCCCTCTACTCGCCCACACCCCCTGTTATTCTGCGGCGATGACAGCCTCACACCGCAGCCGAACCACTGAACCCTCGTACTCCTCTCCGCATGGGCATCAACTGATGTGTCTTCCCCAGCTCTGCATCGTCCCCTTCCTAGGCCTCGTCGTCATCCACCGCCTTGGTGCACTCGGCGTGGCGTGGTCAATGTGGTCAACGACTGACTTCCATCGGAAGAGTACTGTACATGGAGAGGCTGACAGCTGGGTCCACGGCCACAGCTGGGTCCACAGCCACAGCCTAGTTTTTTTGTGATTTGCCAAGTAAGTCTCTTTGTCAGGCCTATTGGGCTGCAATCTTTCAAGACGAGGAGAGCTTCATTCGGCTCACCGAGAAAATGGCCTATCAGTAATGAGAAATGGGTTGTACATTTTTAAAACACATAAAACCGTCAATTAGTTTCAAATTTCTTTTTTTCATTTTGAGATTTTAAATTGCACTGATTTTTATGCATGGACAATTTGTTGGATTTTATATTAACATATATTTATTTTGAAAATCAGTTTGAATGTGACTCGAAATTTCGGGATTAAAAACAGTTTGGACCGCATCGAAATATGAAAAATTTCGTATAATTTTTTAACCGTGGCGACAACATGGGCTGTAATGCTAACAAAAAGAATATGGGCTCCAAAAAAACCTTACGAATTAGCAAATGGGCTGTAAATTATTAGAAATAATGGCAGATGGGTTGTATGATGTTTTCCACAGATTTGAGGCTTTCCTAAAAATAGGTTGACTAACAAGCAGTGATTGTTGGATGTGCATCCTACGGCCGTCGTGCTTCTTTAATCTCTGCTCTTCCTGCACCAGCCACTCAAACAAGCGCCGGCGGGACTGCCTGCTCTCTCCTCCCCGGCTGTGCTGCCACGCAGGCCTCACCGCCCCACCGTACTCCCATCGCTGGCCTAGCCATCCCTCTACTCACCCACACTGTCGGATCACAGGTTCCGGCAAAACCCTCGAGGTTCGAAGACTGGGGTGCGAGCGAAGGTTTTCTCCCAATCGATCCACGCCCTAATTCTCTAAGATCTCGTGGACGAACTCGACGAACTCGCAACATAGAAAGACACAAGATTTATACTGGTTCGGGCCACCGTTGTGGTGTAATACCCTACTCCAGTGTGGTGGTGGTGGATTGCCTCTTGGGCTGATGATGAACAGTACAAGGGGAAGAACAACCTCCTGAGGTTGAGGTGTTCTTGTGCTTGGTGAACTTGTGTGGGTGAGATGCCTCTGAATGAGTTCTCTCTCCATCTGTCCCCCTACTATGGTGGCTAGTTCTACTTATATAGGCCCTGGTCCTCTCCCCAAATACTGAGCGGGAAGGGAGCCAACAACGGCCAATTTGAAAGGGGACAGCTAGTATAGCTTATCCTGACAAAAGCGGTCTTCGCCTGCAAAAGGCTCTAGTGGTGACGCCATCTTGGGCTCCATGGTGACGTCCATATTGCCATCCTGCTGGTCTTGGTCTCGTTGCATCAATATGGAAACCTTTGCCTGATGCCTCGGTACTCTGCGCCTGCGCTTGCCCCCTTGGCACCAAAGAGGGAGCAAGGACACTGCGCGCGCTGGCACCCGCCTGGTCTCGATCGTCATGGCTCATGTCACGAGGACCTGGCGAGGTTTGCCTTGCCTTGATCTCTCCGCCCCTCGTGAGCCTGCCTGGCGAGGCCACTCCTGAGGAGGTATTGCGTCGTCTGCCTCGCGAGGCTTGTCCCCTCATGAGGGTCTTGAATACCTCGTCGACAAAGATGGGCCATACAGACCTGCCAGCCTAGCCACGCCATGGGCCGCAGGCAGGCAAGTCTGTGGACCGCCATTCCCAGAACGCCGACAGTAGCCCCCGGGCCCAAGGCATGCTCGGGCTTGGCTTCGAGGCGAAGCCAAAGTTCAAGCGCGGAGCGCCATAGGCCCCAAAAGCCTGCGACCTTGGTTGACACGTGGGAGAACAACGAGAGGGGGAATACGAAGCTCCGGCTTGCCTCCGACGCACCGGAGCCTGAGGGAAGCACCTTCTTCCCTTTCTTTATGAGAAGCATCGCCGCCGGGTTGGTTCCCCCCTTTTCTAATTTCTTTTTTGAGGTCCTTGATCACTTCGGGCTGCAGGCGCTGTATCTCCATCCCAACTCCATTCTTCTCTTGTCTATATTCACCTACTATTGCGAGGCGTACCTGGGCGTGATGCCGTCCGTGGCACTGCTGCTCCACTTCTTCTTCCTCCGCGTCACCAGTGGCCATATCTCCGGGTGCGCCAACTTCATCGTGGCCGGCCATGCCAACTCGATCTCGAACACCGGGAAGAGGGTTGAAAACATTAGAGCCAAATGGGTCATGATGAGTGCCAAGAGCGTCCATCCTTGCTTGGAACTGCTGACAGAGGCACCCCAGTCGGACAAATGGTGGTCTCATGTAGAGCTCACCGACGAGCGAGCGTCGTCGGTATTTGAGCAGATGAAGATCGATTTAAAGCCGGGCAATGCGAAGGCGGCCAAGGTGACGGGGGTCATCCTCCTGAGGGAATTCTTGACGCTGCGCGTTGCTCCACTCCAGGCGTGCACGTGCCCTTTGTGGAAGCTTGGAGATGAAGAAGACCAGATTCGTCTGAGCCCGGTGGCCCTGCCTGATGACGAGCTGACTGTAGTTCTGTGCCTATTGGTTGGGGATAACCAAGAGTACCCGCCGAGCGCCTTTGTTCCTTTGTTCCACCGCAAGGACTGGGAGCAATTCGTTGCCTCCAGGCCGACCTTCGATGTGCGCGGGCTAGTGCCACTGGCGCTCACTCGGGCCTCTGCAACGCCGAAGCTGGTGGAGGTGTCTTCTGACAAGTCCCTCGCGGAGGAAGAGGGGGAGGAAGACTCGGAGGAGACTCCCGAGGAGACGGGAGGAACTCTCCCCTGAGCAAGCCCACATCCTTCGCGCTCTGCCAGACGACGCCGAGGTCGATGCCCACCAGGAGGAGAGGGAGTTGCCCCTCATCCCGACAAGGGGTAGATCATCGCTGGTATCTCGGGATGCTGCCTCCGTCTTGACACCGCCTGGGGCCGGATCCAGCCCTTCTGCTGCGCCGTCTTCTGCCCCCGGAGCCCGTGTGCCCACTCCTTAGGCCCCGACGCTTTTGGGCTTCAGGCTCACCAAGCGGAAGGTGGACTATGTCACGATGGATCAGTAAGTGCTTCGAGCTTCGTCTTGTTCCTACTTGTACTTGCTATTTTCTGACATTCGCCCTTGGTTGATCAGGAGGGTGTCTTCAGCGAAGAAGAGGAAGGAGGATGTCGCAGCCGTGCCCCCTCTGCAGAGAAGAGAGGCGACAACACCTGCACCTCCCTAGCCCAGTTGCCCTCGCGAGGCCAAGAGGAGCATTGGCAGGATGAATCAGCCCATGTGGCCCCACTAGCTTCGGAAGTGCCGGTACCCGGCTCTGCTGATGAGGTCCCAAGGGCTCCGGAGCCCTCGATCTTCCAGGCACTGGTAACGATGTCGCCTCCTCCTCTTGCTGCGCCTTCGGACCCAAGTTCTTCTGCCTCCTCCACAATCTTGGAGCATGTCTTCTCGGGGATGGCTAAGATGCGGGAAGACCTCCTAGGCGCGGACCCGCACCTAGTGGCCGGGCGCCTGGAGCTGGCCTCGGGCTGGCTTCGCTCCGACTCAGCAGTTCGAGCGTCGCCAAGCCAGGCCGTGGCGGCCTCTGAGAAGGAGAAGCAGTCCGCTACCAGAGCTGTGGCTGATTGCGAGGCGGCGCTGAAGGACGCCGAGGCTGCCCACGACCGCTGCCGAGAGCTAGAGGGCGAGCTGAAGAGGCTGCGCGATGAGCGCGCAAAAGAAGAACGCGACTGCGAAGCGAAGGAGGAGGAGATGAAAGCTTGGGAGGACGCCATCAAGGGCCACCATGCCGAGCTGGGGGAGCTGTCGTAGGTGCAGGCCGCGGAGCGCATCCGACTGGAGGAGCTGGAGCAAAAGGCAAAGGCGAAGGTCCTGGGCGAAGACCGCGTGGCCTTCTCGCTTCTTGAGAGGAGGTCCAGTGTGGCGCTAAAGTCACTGTACGAGAAGGGCCTGGAGAAGCCGCTGACCACCAACGAGGATGGCCCTGCTCAGCTGCTTCCCCACTTGGTGAAGGCGCTTGAGGAAGTCGTGGAGGGCATCGGTCCCATGGCTGAGGCTGAGGCTTGTGTCCTTTCTTCACCTGCGCCTACGCGTGTCTTTAGCCGTCTGTACCTTCGCGACCCCAATGCTCGTCTCGACGAGCTGCTGGAGCCTGTAGCTGAACATTGTGCGGCCGCCACCGCAGCCGTGAAAGGTCAGGTGGAGGCCCTACTAAAGAAGTTCCACGCCTTCGTCCTCGCGCCCTCGACCAGCGATGCCATCGATCCTGCAGCCGGCGGTGCAGGTGAAGGCGACGCTACAAAGGGAGGAGCACCTTCTGCAGGTGATGGCGGTGTCCAGGGTGACCTGCGGCTGCTTTCCTGTTTCATTCCGACAATATGCATCAGGCCTCGTGGAGGCGTTAAACTTTCATTTGAGATTTTGCGATTTTCTTCCTATTTGCTTTGTGTTCTGCGTCAGCAGAGCCCGGCCCCGTGCATACCTCAACCGCCGTTGGGCCGACCGGAGACCAGGACGGACCAAGGAGTGAGGGGCTACGTGACTAGTTAGGCTCCTGAGTCGTGATGCTCAGGAGTCCCCCTTGACGCACAAACAACTTAGAGGAATGATAGGCGAGGATGGGTTGACGTTCTACGTCAGCAGAGCCCGACCCTGCGCATACCTCAACCGCTGTTGGGCCGACCGGAGACCAGGACGGACCAAGGAGTGAGGGGCTACATGACTAGTTAGGCTCCTGAGTTGCGATGCTCAGGAGTCCCCCTTGACGTGCAAACAATCTCTATACCTTTGCCCTCGCCGAGGCCCGGCTCGGGAGGGGCATGCCACGACCAGGTCTACAAGACCTGGTTGGGTGGCGTATGCTTGGGCGTGACCCGAGCGCAACCCACGTGCCCAGCCCCCTCGCGTGGCTCTCCCGAGGGGAGGCGTTGCGATGAGGCCGAACATTGAGCTCTAGGGCTCCCTAAGGTTGATACGACCGTGAAGCCGCCCTCAGTTGTTTACCACCAGCGCGGAGCATAGTGCTTCTGCTTGTGCACGGGCATAGCCGCTCCTCGGTAGTGTCGACGGCCAGCACGGAGCATGGTGCTTCCACTTGTGCGTGGGAGGGGGGCTCCCTCTGCGGAGAGCTCCCAGGGCGTGTACAACCCCGCCCTGACACATGGCTTGCACGGCATGGCTAGACGAGGTGTATCTGGGCACTCATGAGCCAGCGCGGGACTCACGAGGCCCTACCTCAATGCGGGTTGCGCCTGGTCTTGGGTCTTGTTCGTTGTGCTGGTCCTGCGAGGTGGTCAGACAACTTGCATGGAACAAATCTCCTGAGGTTATCACGTGAGAAAGCCAAGCACCAACGGCCCCAGAAGGTGACGTAAATGGGGCTGGCCCGCCAGACAGAGCTCAGCCGTTGGATTTATCAACGCTGCAGGGATGGGCCCAAGCACAGACGCCGTGCTCAACTTACTCACGCGAAGGGTCCTGAAGAAAGATGGCCGGCGCGCGGTCCCCATGATGGGTGGCGATCGAGAAAGTAGTAATCATAGGTAGGGCATTGTACGACAGACGGATGTGCGCGACGTCGAAGTCGATGAGCTCGGTGCGGTAGTTCTTGCGTTCTCCGAAGGTGACAGGGACGCGGACCTGCCCTATCGGTGTGGTGGAACTATCGACCACTCCTGAGAAAGGCTTGGTGGGTTGAAGCTGGTCATATGGCACTTGGAGGTTGTCAAACGTGTCGACAGACAGGACATTGAGCCTTGCGCAGCCGTCGATGAGGGTCTTGGTAACTTGCACGTTGCTGATGACTTGGGAGCAAAGCATCGGGAGGGCGCCAGCGGTAGCTGTGCACTTGAGCTAATCTGCCGAGTTGAACGTGATGGGGCACTGGGACCATCTGAGCGAGCGTGTGGCTTCGAGCTTGGGGAGGACTGCATTCACTTCACGAGCAAACTGCTTGAAGATACACTGCGAGGCTGGGGCCTGGGCTCCTCCCAAGATGCAGGCGATAGCACACGTTTCCTGGAAGCCCCCAGCCCCTCGTCTTGATGGTGTTCGTCATTCCTTCTCGGCGGTGGCGGTAGCGGAGGGAGCCCAGCGTTGCCTTGAGGACGATCCTCACGAGGCTGATCCCTCCAGGCGCCCTCGCGAGGCTGATCCTACCAGCGGTCCTCACGAGGCTGGTCGCGCCACTCCTAGAGTGGGCCACGATCGTTCTAGCCTCGGTCGGCGTGCTTGGGGCATCGACCGAAGCGTCCTTCGTGAATGGCTCTGATCTCTCGACATTCACTGGTGTTGTGGGTGTTCATGTTGTGGAAGGCGCAGAACGGACGGCTGCTCTTGGATGACTCTGGTTGGTCTTTGCCACGCTTGGTGTCTGGTTCCGCTGCGAGCACGGCTGCTCCCTTGCGCTTCACGTCCTTGGCCTTGGCTTTCTTCTCTTCTGGGTCTGCAGCAGGGAGCTCGAGGAGGGAGAGGTGCCCCTCCTCAGCTCTAGCACACTTGGTCGCGATGTTGACCAGCTCCAGGGTCGTGCACAACTCCTCATGGATAGCAAGCTCTTCCTTCATCTTGACGTCGCGGATGCCATCAGAGAACACAAAGATGATGGCCTCGTCGGTCACCTTGGGGATCTTGATCCATGCGCTGTTGAAGCGCTGAATGTACTTCTGCGGGGTCTCTCCTGGTTGTTGCTTGATACGGCGTAGGTTGCCCACGACCGGGGGGCGGTCGCGAGTGCCCTGGAAGTTGGCAATGAAGCGGTTGCGCATTTCGTCCCAGGAGGAAATTGAGCCTGGAGGCAGGTTTAGGAGCTAGGAGCGGGCGCCCTCCTTGAGAGCCTTGGGAAACTAGTTCGCCATGACTTTCTCGTCGCCGTTGGCCGCTTCGATGCTCAGCTTGTAGAGCTGCAAGAACTCCGTGGGGTCGGGGGTGTCATCGTAGCGAGGAGGCAGATCCGGCTGGAACTTGTCCGGCCAGGCGATGCAATGCAGCTCGGGGGTGAAAGCGCGACAGCTGGCTGTGGTCACCGGGGCCCGTCTTGGGGTGGAGCTTGGTCTTGATGGGGTCCACGCCCTGCCGCTACAGGTGGCGCACGGTCTTGCCGCCGCAGCCGGTCCTGGCGCAGTGGCGCGAGGAGCGACGGAGCGTTTTCTTGCGGTCGAGGGACTTCTTGGCAGCTTCTTTCTTCACGCGCGGGCGCAGGACGCGGCGGGTCGCGTCGCGGAGCCATGCGCCTTGGCGCTAGGGCGCCGTCTTGCGGTAGAGGTGGTGGAGGCGCTCCATGAGCTACGTCGCCCGTAGCTGGCAGAGGGCGAGGTGGAGAGAGGGACGGCACAGGGGAGCCCCCTGCGGCGCGGACAAGCTCGGCGATGCGGTCGAGCCAATCCTTGTAGAGGTCATCAACCGGGCCGTAGCGCAGGAGCTCGTGTGCCATGAGGAGCACGGCCTGCGCGTCCATGGGAGGGCGACATGCATGGGAAGAAGAACCAACCAGGGTCAGCGATGGAGTGGCAGTGCGGCCATCTCGCCGCACCCAGGGGTGCAGCAAGGATGCTTACTGCCCGTTCCCCACCGGGCCGGTGGAGGCGTTGATGGCAGGCGACGGGGAACGACGAGGTGGCCCACCGACAGGAGCCGTCTCAGCGACGTGGGCGGCGAGGGCAGCCCGGCGCTCAGCACGAGTGCGGCGCGCGTCTGCCATTGAGACGACGAAGCAACGGGGCGCGAAGCGGTGGAAGGAAGCTTCAGCGCACCCCTACCTGGCGTGCCAAATGTCGGATAACAGGTTCTGGCAAAACCCTCGAGGTTCAAACACTGGGGTGCGGGCGAAGGTTTTCTGCCTATCGATCCACACCCTAATTCTCTAAGATCTCGTCGACGAACTCGACGATCTCGCAACACAGAAAGACACAAGATTTATACTGGTTCGGGCCACCGTTGTGGTGTAATACCCTACTCCAGTGTGGTGGTGGTGGATTGCCTCTTGGGTTGATGATGAACAGTACAAGGGGAAGAACAGCCTCCTGAGGTTGAGATGTTCTTGTGCTTGGTGAACTTGTGTGGGTGAGATGCCTCTGAATGAGTTCTCTCTCCATCTGTCCCCCTACTATGGTGGCTAGTTCTACTTATATAGGCCCTGGTCCTCTCCCCAAATACTGAGCGGGAAGGGAGCCAACAACGGCCAATTTGAAAGGGGACAGCTAGTACAGCTTATCCTGACAAAAGTGGTCTTCGCGTGCAAAAGGCTCTGGTGGTGACGCCGTCTTGGGCTCCATGGTGACCTTCGTCTTGCCGTCCTGCTGGTCTTGGTCTCGTTGCACCGATATGGAAACCTTTGCCTGATGCCTCAGTACTCCGTGCCTACGCTTGCCCCCTTGGCACCAAAGAGGAAGCAAGGACACTGCGGGCGCCGGCGCCTGCCTGGTCTCGATCGTCATGGCTCATGTCACGAGGACCTCGCGAGGTTTGCCTTGCCTTGAACTCTCCGCCCCTTGTTAGCCTGCCTGGCGAGGCCTCTCCTGAGGAGGTCTCGCGTCGCCCGCCTCCCGAGGCTTGGCCTCTCGCGAGGGTCTTGAATACCTCGTCGACGAAGATGGGCCTTCCAGACCTGCCAGCCCAGCCACGCCGTGGGCCGCAGGCAGGCAAGTCTGGGGACCCCCATTCCTAGAACGCCGACACACACCTGCTGTTATTCTTCGGTGACGGCAGACGAACCAGTAAACCCTCATATAGTCGTACCCCCATCCGTGTGGGAAACAACTACCGAGTCTTCCCTGCCTCCGTGTCGTTCCCTTCCTAGGCCTCGCCGTCGTCCACCGCCCTAGTGCTCTCGGCGCGGCCCGGTCAATGTGGTCAACAACCGACATGCATCTGAAGTGGAATGTACGTGGAGAGGCTGACAGCTGGGTCCACGGCCGCACGCAAGGAAATGCCTCCTTATTACACGCAAAATAGTGATTCCTCCACCTGACATCTAGGACCCACCGAAAGGGCCCCTGTATTTCACGAAAAAACGTTACCGCCGCTGACAGCTTGGACCCACCATCTATATCTTCGCCTGCAAGGAAGTGCCTCCTTATTACGCACAAAAAATGAATACTCCCCCTGCTAGTTGGGACCCAGTATGGTGGCAGGCTGACTTGTGGGCCGACTAAGTTGACGGGGACGGGGGGCTTTGTCAACTTAGTCAATATGCACGATTCTAGCTCCTGTGACCGTACGATGTCCATCCAACAGCCGTCGTGCTACTTCAATCTCTGGTCTTCTTGCTAAAGCCGCCCAAACCAGCGCCGGTCGTGCCTCGTGCTCCTGCCTCCCGTGGCCGGCTGCGATGCAGCGGAGGCCTCACCGCCCCATAGTACTCCCACCGCTGGCCAGGCCATCCCTCTACTCACCCACACCCCCTATTATTCTGCGATGACGGCAACCTCACACCGCAGCGAACCAGTGAACCCTCATACTCCTCTATACGTGGGCATCCACTGCCGTGTCTTCCCCGGCTCGCGTCGTCCCCTTCCTAGGCCTCGCCGTCGTCCACCGCCCTGGTGCTCTCGGTGCGGCGTGGTCAGCGTGGTCAAGGAACGACTTCCATCAGAAGAGTACTGTACGTGGAGAGGCTGACAGTTGGGTCCACGGTAGCCGCAAGGAAGTGCCTCCTTATTGCGTGGAAAATAATTATTCCTCCAACTGACAGCAGGGACCCACGGGACGGGCCACCGTATTTGGCGAAAAAAACGTTTCCCCCTGACTGCTGGGAGCCACCGGACGGGCCACCGTATTTCACGAAAAAAATGTTCTCCCCGCTGTCAGCTCGGACCCACCGGAAGTGCCTCCTTATTACGCACAAAAAATGAATACTCCCCCTGCTAGTTGGGACCCACCTTGGTGGGTGGCTAACTTGTGGGCCGACTAAGTTGACGGGGACGGAGTTCTTTGTCAACTTAGTCAATATGAACGATTCTAGCTCCAGTGACCGTACGATGTCCATCCAACGGTCGTAGTGCTTCTTCAACCTCTGGACTTCTTGCTCCAGCCTCCCAAAGCAGCGCCGGTCGTGCCACATGCTCCTGTCTCCCGTGGCCGGCTGTGCTGCCGCGGAGGCCTCACCGCCCCCCTACTACTCCCACCGCTGGCCAGGCCTTGCGGCGACGGCAGCCTCACACTGCAGCCGAACCAGTGAACCCTCATACTCCTCTCCGTGCGGGCTTCCACTGCCGCGTCTTCCCCGGCTCCGCGTCGTCCCCTTCCTAGGCCTCGCCGTCGTCCACCATGCTGGTGCTCTCGGCGCGGCATGGTCAACATGGTCAAGGAACGGCTTTCCATCAGATGTGGACTGTACGTGCAGAGGCTGACCGCTGGGTCCACGGCCGCAGCAAGGAAGTGCCTCCTTATTACACGCAAAATAATTATTCCTCCACCTGACAGCGGGGACCCACCGGACGGGCCACCGTATTTCACCCACCAGCTACATCTTCGCACGCAAGGAAGTGCGTCTGGGCAAAAAAAACGATTCACCCCCCTGACTGCTGGGACCCACCAGCTACATCTTCGCAAGCAAGGAAGTGCGTGACAGTCGGGACCCACCTGGTCGAAGCGTACGTAGCGTTTTCATTCTGGTCGCGAATGTGTACGTACATACTGGTTGATGTAGAGGCACGCACGTGTCGTAGGAGAGGCGCGCACGTAGGATGTACACGTACATACAGCGGCCAGTGTGCAAGAATGAAAATACAGCCACGTACATAAATACGGGCAGGGTCTCGAATGCCTACTCGCGCATATGTACGACCAGGGCTCGTGTGCATGGCTGGGTCGGAACGGAGAAACAACGTCGTTGTCGTGTTCATGGGGAGCCAACTGGCTGGGTCGGAACGGAATGCGTCGTTGTGTTCATCGGGAGGGCTTGGATGGAACAGCCAATGGAAACGAGGCCTGGCGTACCGTAGAACGAAGGAAACGGCCTTGTGTTCGACCGGCCACGGTCGAAACGGGATCCTGTTCATCGGGAGGGGTCTGGCGTACCGCAAAACAGAGGAAACGGACTTCCTACGGTCGAAATGGGGGTCCTATTGATCAGGAGGGGTGTGGCGTACCGCAAAACGGAGGAAACAGACTTGTGTTGGGGCGCTACAGTCGAAACGGGGGTCCTGTTCATCAGGAGGGGTGTGGCGTACCGCAAAACGGGACTCCACGGGATACTGTTCATCTCCACCGTCAACCCCCTCTAGCCTCCACAGGCTACTGTTCATCCATTGTCAACCTCCTCCAGCCTCCACCTACGACTGTTCATCCACGGGCTCTTGTTCATCCAGCCTCCACTGCGCGCTACTCCACCGGCTACTGTTCAACCAGCCTCAACACGGGCTCCTGTTCAACCACCCCTCCACGAGCTACTGTAAATCCAGCCCTCCACAGGGTGGTCCTGTTCATCCTGCCCTCCACCTGGTCTTGTTTATCCAGCCCCAACCGGCTCGATCGATCGGGGTCCTGTTCATCCAGAGGCAACACCATGGGGTCCTATTCATCCACCCCCATCGGGAACTGTTCATCCAAACCCCCTAGCAACACTCACTATTCATCCAGAGCTAGCATCGATCGGCTTCAGTTAGCAGCAGTAGCGAAGGAATCGCTCGATCAGGTTCAGTTAACACCCATCGATCGATCGCTCGGGTTCAGTAACGCGTAGCCTGCAGTGCAATCAGTCGGGTTCAGTTAGAGCCCAATGCCTCGCTCGGGTTCACTTAGAGCCCAACACCTCGCACCCACGCGCGTGCGTGTACGAGAGAAACGCGCATCGCTCGGCCCCGACCACCCACCGTAACCGGGAACACCCTGATATTTTCCTCGCCCTCACTTCTACCACGGGTTTTTCAATCATGGACGGCACAAAGAATGTCATGCAGCTGCGTCTCCGGCCTGCCCAGGACGAAAAGCCCATTTTCTGTCATGATTTTTTGTCATAGAAGTAGGACCCCACCACATCTATGATGATACCAGGGTTTGTCACAATTATCATCATAGAAGTGTCATAAGTATGACAAAAAAATTCATTCGGCCCAAAATGTCACGGATGTGTCTTTTTTTTTGTAGTGTACGGTGTTGATGTAGAAGCCCTCCGTGATCGATTCCCCCTCCGCCGGAGCGCCGGAAAAGGCCCCAAGATGGGATCTCACAGGTATAGAAGGTTGCGATGGTGGAAATAGGGTTTCGTGGTGCTCCTGGATGTTTTCAGGGTATATGAGTATATATAGGCGAAAGAAGTAGGTCGGTGGAGCTGTGAGGGGCCCACGAGGGTGGGGGGCTCACTCTCCTACCTCGTGGCCGCCTCGCTTCTTCCTTGACGTCCACTCGAAGTCTCCTGGATCACATTTGTTCCAAAAAAGATCCTCACGAAGGTTTCATTCCATTTGATATTCCTTTTCTGCGAAACACTAAAATAGGCAAAAAACAACAATTTGCACTGGGCCTTCAGTTAATAGGTTAGTCCCGAAAATAATATAAAAGTGCATAATAAAGCCCATTAAACATCCAAAACAAATAATATAATAGCATGGAACAATCAAAAATTATAGATACGTTGGAGACGTATCAAGCATCCCCAAGCTTAATTCTTGCTCGTCCTCGAGTAGGTAAATGATAAAAACAGATTTTTTGATGTGGAATGCTTCCTAACATAATTTTCAAAGTAATTCTCTTTATTGTGGCATGAATGTTCAGATCCGAAAGGTTCAAGATAAAAGTTTAATATTGACATAAAAATAATAATACTTTAAGCATACTAACTAAGCAATTATGTCTTCTCAAAATAACATGGCCAAAGAAAGTTATCCCTAAAAAATCATATAGTCTGGCTATGCTCTATCTTCACCACACAAAATATTTAAATCATGCACAACCCGATGACAAGGCAAGCAATTGTTTCATACTTTTGATGTTCTCAAACTTTTTCAATCTTCACGCAATACATGAGTGTGAGCCATGGATATAGCACTATAGGTGGAATAGAATGGTGGTTGTGGAGAAGACAAAAAAGGAGAAGATAGTCTCACATCAACTAGGTGTATCAACGAGCTATGGAGATGCCCATTAATAGATATCAATGTGAGTGAGTAGGGATTGCCATGCAACAGATGCACTAGAGCTATAAGTGTATAAAAGCTCAAAAAGAAACTGAGTGGGTGTGGATCCAACTTGCTTGCTCACGAAGACCTAGGGCATTTTGAGGAAGCCCATCATTGGAATATACAAGCCAAGTTCTATAACGAAAAATTCCCACTAGTATATGGAAGTGACAACATAGGAGACTCTCCATCATGAAGATCATGGTGCTACTTTGAAGAACAAGTGTGGTAAAAGGATAGTAGTATTGCCCTTCTCTCTCTCTCTCTCTCTTATTTTTTACTTGGGCCTTTTCTCCTCTCTTTTTATGGCCTCTTTTTTCCATCCGGAGTCTCATCTTGACTTGTGGGGGAATCATAGTCTCCATCATCCTTTCCTCACTGGGACAATGCTCTAATAGTGATGATCATCAAACTTTTATTTACTTGATACTAGAACAAAAATATGACTCTATGTGAATGCCTCCGGTGGTGTACCGGGATATGCGATGAATCAAGAGTGACATGTATGAAAGAATTATGAATGGTGGCTTTGCCACAAATACAATGTCAACTACATGATCATGTAATGCAATATGACAGTAATGAAGCGTGTCATAATAAACGGAACAATGGAAAGTTGCATGGCAATATATCTCGGAATGGCTATGGAAATGCCATAATAGGTAGGTATGGTGGCTGTTTTGAGGAAAATATATGGTGGGTTTATAGTACCGGCGAAAGTTGCGCGGTACTAGAGAGGCTAGCAATGGTGGAAGGGTGAGAGTGCGTATAAACCATGGACTCAACATTAGTCATAAAGAACTCACATACTTATTGCAAAAATCTATAGTTATCGAAACAAAGTACTACGCGCATGCTCCTAGGGGGATAGATTGGTAGGAAAAGACCATCGCTCGTCCCCGACTGCCACTCATAAGGAAGACAATCAATAAATAAATCATGCTCCGACTTCATCACATAACGGTTCGCCATACGTGCATGCTATGGGAATCACAAACTTTAACACAAGTATCTGTCAAATTCACAACTACTCAACTACCTTGACTCTAATATTACCATCTTCATATCTCAAAACAATCATCAAGTATCAAACTTCTCATAGTATTCAATGCACTTTATATGAAAGTTTTTATTATACACATCTTGGATGCCTATCATATTAAGACTAATTTTATAGCCAAAGCAAATTACCATGCTGTTCTAAAAGACTCTCAAAATGATATAAGTGAAGCATGAGAGATCAATAATTTCTAAAAAATAAAACCACCAACGTGCTCTTAAAAAGATATAAGTGAAGCACTAGAGCAAAATTATCTATCTCAAAAGATATAAGTGAAGCACATAGAGTATTCTAATAAATTCTGATTCATGTGTGTCTCTCCAAAAGGTGTCTACAGCAAGGATGATTGTGGTAAACTAAAAGTCAGAGACTCAAATCATACAAGTCGCTCCAAGCAAAACACATATCATGTGGTGAATAAAAATATAGCCTCAAGTAAAGTTACCGATGGACGAAGACGAAAGAGGGGATGCCTTCCGGGGCATCCCCAAGCTAAGGCTTTTGGTTGTCCTTGAATTTTACCTTGGGGTGACATGGGCACCCCCAAGCTTAGGCTCTTGCCACTCCTTATTCCAAAATCCATGAAATCTTTACCCAAAAACTTGAAAACATCACAACACAAAACTCAACAGAAAATCTCGTGAGCTCCATTAGTATAAGAAAACAAATTACCACTTTAAGGTACTGTAATGAACTCATTATTTAATTATATTTGTGTTAAACCTACTGTATTCCAACTTCTCTATGGTTCATACCCCCCCCCCCCGATACAAGCCATAGATTCATCAAAATAAGCAAACAACACACGAAAAACAGAATCTGTCAAAAACAGAACAGTCTGTAGTAATCTGAAGGTTTCGAATACTTCTGTAACTTAAAAAATCCTAAAAAATTAGGAAGATCTAAATAATTTGTATATAGATATACTGCAATTGGAATCAGTATTTTATCGCTCTCTGGTTAAAAATGAAAATTATTCTCGTGAGTGCAAACTTTCTATTTTTTTCAGCAAGATCAAACAACAATCATCCAAGAAGATCCTAAAGGCTTTACTTGGCACAAACACTAATTAAAACATAAAAGCACAATCATAACAGAGGATATATGATTTATTTATTACTAAACAGGAACAAAAAACAAGAAACAAAAATAAAATTTGGTTTCCTCCCACAAGCGCTATCATTTAACGCCCCTAGCTAGGCATAAAAGCAAGAATAGATCTAGGTATTACCATCTTTGGTGTTGGGAAAGAAAAGAGAAAATTTCTTATCTATAGCATTTATCCTTCTATTTTGAGAAAGCACATGGCCATTAATCATGGAAGAAAGATTAAGCACGCTACAAAAATTTGCATCTAAGCTAGCCTTCATCTCTTTGATAATTTCATTTTGATAAAAGCACAAAAGAGAGGTGGATTCAACCTTATCACTCATGGGGTGCCCAAATATAGTTTTCATCTTCTCATAGGTATCTAAGGGATTCCCCTCAAGAAAACCTTCTTAAAAAATAGAATCTAAAACTTGCTTGAACGAAGAGGGTAAGCCAACATCAAAGCTTTTTAGGTATATCTCAATTTGATATTGAGGCACATAGCAAGCTCGAATCCTTAATAACCTACGCCAAGCATCTTTTAAAGACTCATCAAGAAAATAACGAAAGAATCCAGGATCATCTTCATCAAAATTATCCAAACTGTCATTGATAACCCCGGTAGGTCTTTCCATTGCATCATTATTTATGATCTTAGAAAGGATAGAGGGTCTATCGAAAGTGCTAGAACTCGAGAGAAAAACGTTACCCCTATTTCATTTGGCCATGGCGAAAGAAAGGCAAACGGGAAAAGGGAAAATGGAAAAGAGGGCGAATAAAACGGCAGGGGTGAAGTGGGGGAGAGGAAAATGAGAGGCAAATGGCAAATAATGTAATACGAGGGACAAGAGTTTGTGATGGGTACTTGGTCTCTCTTGACTTGTGCGTAGATCTCCCCAGCAACGACGCCAAAAATCCTTCTTGGTACCTCTTGAGCATGCGTTGGTTTTCCCTTGAAGAGGAAAGGGTGATGCAGCAAACTAGCGTAAGTATTTCCCTCAGTTTTTGAGAACCAAGGTATCAATCCAGTAGGAGACTACACGCAAGTCCCTCGTACCTGCACAAACAATCAAGAACCTTGCAACCAACGCGATAAAGGGGTTGTCAATCCCTTCACGGCCACTTGCAAAAGTGAGATCTGATAAAGATAATACTATAAATATTTTTTTGATATTTTTGTTGTATAGATTGAAAAGTAAAGATTGCAAAATAAACGACGATAGAAATAACTAGTTGACGGGAAAATAATATAATGGAGAATAGACCCGGGGGCCATAGGTTTCACTAGTGGCTTCTCTCAAGATAGTATAATATACGGTGGGTGAACAAATTACTATTGAGAAATTGATAGAAAGTAAATACTTATGAGAATATCTAGGCATGATCATGTATATAGGCATCACGTCCGTGACAAGTAGACCGGAACGATTCTGCATCTACTACTATTACTCCACACATCGACCACTATCCGCATGCATCTAGAGTATTAAGTTCATAAGAACAGAGTAACACATTAGGCAAGATGACATGATGTAGAGGGATAAACTCAAGCAATATGATATAAACCCCATCTTTTTATCCTCGATGGCAACATTACGTGCCTTGCTGCCCCTGCTGTCACTAGGAAAGGACACCACAAGATTGAACACAAAGATAAGCACTTCTCCCATTGCAAGAAAGGTCAATATGGTAGGCCAAACCAAACTGATAATTCGAAGAGACTTGCAAAGATATTTAAATCATGCATAAAAGAATTCAAAGAAGAACCAAATATTGTTCATAGATAATCTTGATCATAAACCCACAATTCATCGGATCTCGACAAACACACCGGAAAAAGAATTACATCGAATAGATCTCCAAGAGAATCGAGGAGAACTTTGTATTGATATCCAAAGAGAGAGAGAAGAAGCCATCTAGCTAATAACTATGGACCCGAAGGTTTGTGGTAAACTGCTCACACATCATCAAAGGGGCATTGGTGTTGATGTAGAAGCCCTCCGTGATCGATTCCCCCTCCGGCGGAGCACCGAAAAAGGCCCCCAGATGGGATCTCACGGGTACAGAAGGTTGCGGCGGTGGAAATAGGGTTTCGTGGTGCTCCTGGATGTTTTCAGGGTATATGAGTATATATAGGCGAAAGAAGTAGGTCGGTGGAGCTACGAGGGGCCCACAAGGGTAGGGGCGCGCCCTCCTACCTCGTGGCCACCTCGCTGCTTCCTTGATCACGTTTGTTCCAAAAAAGATCCTCGCGAAGGTTTCATTCCGTTTGGATTCCGTTTGATATTCCTTTTCTGCGAAACACTAAAATAGGAAAAAAATAGCAATTTGCACTGGGCCTTCGGTTAATAGGTTAGTCCCAAAAATAATATAAAAGTGCATAATAAAGCCCATTAAACATCCAAAACAGATAATATAGTAGCATGGGACAATCAAAAATTATATATACATTCGAGACGTATCAGAGGCCTGCCAGTTCCACGCCAAGCAAATCCATCAGCCAGCTCAAGGCCTCTAGACCATCCCGCTCTCGTGGCCATTCGCAGTCTGGGGGTTGGATATCTTAGGCCCGTTCCCTCAAGCGCTTGGGGGTTATCGCTACCTCTATGTCGCCATTGACAAGTTCACCAAATGGCCGGAGGTAGAAGTTGTCCGCACCATCCCGGCCGGATCTGCGGTCAAGTTCATCAAGGGTCTCGTGAGCCGGTTCGGGGTCCCTAATCACATCATCACTGACAACGACTCGCAGTTCTCTAGCAATCTCTTGAAGACATATTGTGCTAACCTTGGAACGCAGATCTGCTATGCTTCGCTGGCACACCCAGGAGCAATGGTCAAGCCGAACATGCCAATGCGAAGGTCCTCAGAGGCCTCAAGACCAGGACCTTCAAGAAGAAGCTCGAGGCCTTGGCAAGGGCTGGCACGACGAGCTCCAGTATGTGCTGTGGTCCATCCGCACCATCGCCACCAAGACAATAGGCGAGACCCCGTTCTTCCTCGTCTGCGGAGCAGAAGCGTTTCTCCCTCATGAGGTCAAGCATCGCTCCGCGCGGGTCCTGGCGTTTGATGAGACGCAGCAGGATGCCATGCAGGGGATGGACCTTATGCTGGGGGAGGAACGCCACCGTGAAGCCTCGCTCCGAGCGGCAAGGTACCAGCAGGTGCTGCGACGATACCAATATCGCAGCGTCTGCTCTAGGACGCTTGAGGTGGGTGATCCTGTCATGAGGCGGGTGCTCTCCAGGGAAGGGCTGGACAAGCTGTTGCCCATGTGGGAGGGCCCGTTTAGGATCGCCCGTGTTTCCAGGCTTGCCGCCGCGCGGCTGGAGACGCAGGACGGGATCCCCATCCAGAACGCCTGGAACATCCAGCACCTCCGGAAGTTCTACCCATGAAGCACGGCCCAGCGCCTGTGAAGCAAGGCCCCGTGCCTGTGAAGGTCTCCGCTCGTGACATTCTCATGTAACAATGTGGGGCTGTACATGCCCTGGAGTCTCAGGAGTGCCGCCCTCATGCCTCGGGGGCTCCCTCTCACGTCCTAGTGGCAGCACTTAGCTCCGCGCTGGTGAGAAGACTAGACTAGGTGTCGGAGGCGGCTTTTCATTTGCTTTCCATAGTTGTCTTGCCCCTTTTCTTAATGGAAGTTCGCATTCTATTTTTTCTTGTCTCCTTGGTTCGATCGCCTTTTCCTCTGTTCTTCCCTCGGTTCTTTGTTTTGGCCCGTACTCTCCCTCACCTGCCTCGCGAGGGGGCTGGACGGGTGCACTCGTGAGCGCTTCTCCTGTTCTTCGTGAGGCACCCTTGCTCGAGCTCCGTTAATCTGCGCCCTTCGAGTACCGCAATGTGAAGCTCTGGGTCATGGCCGGCCGCGCCTACGACCTGGGCTTGGAAGAACAAGAGGTTCTTAACAAATTTTTGCAGTTCCTTGACACCTCCCAAGCCAGCGGCAAGGAGATCTCACCAGGTACTGGGAGAGGCGCGCCTCATGAGGCGGAAACTACTTCAAACACATCAAGCTAAGTTATCTCTACATGCCTACATAAAACACTGATACTGCAACACGACATAGGAATGATAAACATAACATAGCGACTTGGAAATCATGGTTCATTGCATGCCCCGGCAGGGCTCCATACTTGTTTCTTTTTAAATGCGGGAAGGAAAGAACAAAACAAAAGTGGTGCGCACCCCTGCGGTGGTTCATGAGGGTAGGCCTTCGGCACCCCCCGGACTCAACCAAACCCCTCCTTGCACTTCACTGGGGTGCGGCGATGAGACAATCCGCTACCGCCTTTGAAGCGGGCGCGGCGGCTGGTCATAGCCGCCGTTGCTGGAGCTGTCGTCGGAGGAGGAGCCGTCGTAGCTAGACGAGCCGCGGTCAGCGCCGAGGACGAGGCCACCTTCATCGTTGTCATGACTGTCGCCAAGGCCGAGCACCTCGCCGCCGTCGTTGTCCTCGGGGCAGCACCCGGCACGGTGACCATTTTCCCCGAATACCCGCACATAGAGGGTCGCGTCGCCTGCATACTTGAAGTGGAGGGTACACAGCCTGCCCAGGCCACGCGCGCGGGAAAACGTCTACCAGCCGCGGGCCAGGGCTGCGTTGGCTGCGACGGATACTTCCACTGCGACCAAGGAATCCTTGCTGCAGCAGTCGTTCGCGTGCAGCCAGAGACCGCCTGGACCTGCAGCCGGCAGTTCACCGACAAAGAACCGTGGGAGTTGAAGCCAGGTGCCAGCCGGGTTCTCCGACCACACGATGAACTCCAGCATCACCTCCGCTGAGTGGAAGCGCGGCCGAGGAGGCCATGCAACCATGGCATTCCTCACTTCATCGACGAGACTGCCACGACCTGGGTGGCTCCCACCGCATGGGGAGGCACCGCCGCAGCCGCGAGGGGCCACTGTGGGGGTCGCGGTGGGCTTACATGGGCGACCACGCCCCCTCTTGGGTGGTAGCGAGCCGGGCCCCTCCTGGCGGGCCTTGCCCTTTTCTGCGACCAAGAACCTCTTCGCCAGCCCCTCCTAGCGGGCCTTCCCCTTTTCTGCGAACGAGAACCTCTTCACGGATGCCATAGGTGACGCTGCTAGTAGCGAAGTAGGAGAAGCGAAGGAAGAGATGGGTGATGGGGGCTCCGCCCCCCTTCCCATTTATAGCCAAGAGGAGGCCAACCGCCGTCCTCCACGACCTAAGGTAATAATGACCTTTTTCTGCATGCAGTAGGGACTCGTCAAGTCGGGCAGTTGCCAAGGCAACATGGGGAAGTGGAGATGCCCATGTCCCATCAATCACCACGCGTCAACCGAGGCCGCACGCTGTTGGGTCCCGCGGCGCTCCGCACTGGCCCCTTGGCTTCGCCTCGAAGCCAGGTTTGATCGCGCCTTGTTCCCGGGGGCTACTGTCGGCGTCCTGGGAGCGGGGGTCCCCAGACTTACCTACCTGCGGCCCACGGCGTGGCTCCACCAGCGACCCCGTACGACCCATCTTCAGCAACGAACACTCAAGACCCTCACGAGGCAGATGACGCAGTACCTCCTTGGGGGCGGCCAGTAACACCCCAGATGTAACTTTCCCAATTTGTACTCCAACTCTTGCCGTTTCTGGCGTTAAGTTATTATATATTCTCGGGTTCGGGTCTTTGTCTCCGTGTGTTGTTATCGTTGTCATGCATCTCATATCATGTCATCATGTGCATTGCATTTGCATACGTGTTCGTCTCAGGCATTCGAGCATTTTCCCCGTTGTCCGTTTTGCATTCCGGCGCTCCGTTCTCCTCCGGTGGTCATTTCTAGCTTTCTTTCGTGTGTGGGGATAAAACATTTCCGGATTGGACCAAGACTTGCCAAGCGGCCTTGGTTCACTACTGGTAGACCGCTTGTCAAGTTTCGTATCATTTGGACTTCGTTTGATACTCCAACGGTTAACCGAGGGACCGAAAAGGCCTCGTGTGTGTTGCAGCCCAACACCCCTCCAATTTGGCCCAAAACCCACCTAACTCTGCTCCATCATCTAGAGCGTTCGATCACGATCGCGTGGCCGAAAACCGCACCTCATTTGGACTCTCCTAGCTCCCTCTATGCCTATTTATACCTCCCCCATTCCAAATCCGGACGAAACCCTAGTCTCCTTCATCACCTCGCGCGCCGGACAAAAATCTCGCCGCCGGACGTGTCCGCCCAGCGCCCCCGCCGCCACGTGTCGCCACTCCGTTGGCCGCGCCCCGCGGGACCGCTTCGCCGCGCCGCCGGGCCCGGGAGCCCGCAGCCGGCCCTTGTGGCCCATCTCCCGGGCGCCCGCGCGCCGCCACCTCTCCCGAAGCCGGCCGCCGCCCTTGCCCCCCTGCGCCGCCGCCAGCCGCCGCCCTTGCCTCCCCGCCGGCACGCGCGCGCCGCCCGCCGCCCGCGCCTGCCCCGGCCTCCGTGCCCGCCACCGCCGCCTCTTCTCGGCCGGCGCCCCTCCGGTCGCCTCCTCCCTCCTCAACGCCGGCTCCGGCGAGCTCCATCTGCCGCCGGTGAACAGTGCCTCGCCGGCCCCGCCTCGATTTCCGTGTCGATTTCCGCCGGAGGTTGTTTTTTTCGTCTAAGTCCCAGAAATTCTGATCCAAGTGCTCATGTTCGCGGCTCCGTAACTTTGCATACGTAGCTCCGATTCATGCATGTAGCATATCAAAATGTTCATCTCAAAGAGTACATCATTTCATTCCATTGCATCATTTTCTTTTGAGCTTATCTTGATGCCCGAAATGCTGTTAGAAGAGGGCTACTTGAGTTAATTGTCAGATCCGCTACTCCGTTTAGCACTTTTGTCATTTTTGCCATGATTAATGTGTGCATGATATGCCCTGATGCTCTACATGTGTTTTGTTAAGGTTTTGTCATCTTTCCAGAGGTGCAACCCATGTATTTTTAGGATGTGTGTGGTGTCTTGTGCAAGCTTGCAAAGTGGTGCACTTGCTAATTCTTTTTTCGGGGACTTAGCAATTCCACTAAGTCCTTGATCTGTTTATCTCATGATGCCATATGTTCTTGTTGTTTCCTAGTGATCCGTGCCTCTTTTGAGGATGATCAGTAAGGGAGTTTTGTTGATCTTGTAGTGCTCTATCCATCCATGTCTTTGTTTGCAATTATGGAGCACCCTAGCTTGAGTCAATCGAGCTCTAGTTTTGCTACTTTATGAATCTGGGCAGATTGTCAACTTGTTTGCAGTTTTGCCGGTGATGTTGTAGTTGATCCGTGCATGCTATGCTATTGTTCTTGCCATGTCTAGATTGCATTTTGTGCCTTCTTGTTGGATGTGTGCTTGTCTTGCCATGACTTGCACCGTAGTGAGTGCATCGAGCTCGTAAACATGCCTACTTGAGTTATGTTTCAGCATGTGCCAGTTTTCACAAAGTCTAAAAACTGATTATGTTTTTGCTATGTTCACATGCTTGCAATTGTATTTTCTGATCCCTTTTGGCTCAAGGTCACTACAGGACTTTTGTTAAGATCTTTGAGTAGCTCCATGTAATGCTTTACTTTGCCATGTTCAGGTCCTGTAGCATATAGTTTTGTTGCTCCGAAGAGGGCTACCTGATCTGAAATTCCAGGCTTGTGTTAATTTCACTAAGTCTGAGATCTGTTTGTCATATGCATTTTTGCCATGCTTGTTTGAAGCTGTTAATGGATGAATTGGCCGTAGCTCAGTGCTAGACTTTTGTTAAGCATCTTGTGTGCATCCCTTCCATGTATTTTTTTGTCATGTTTGGGTGCTGTAGCATGTTCATCTCATTGCATTTAGATGGCTACTTGCTGTAAATCGCAGACCGGTGTCATTTTTGAATCGCTTGCCATTTCCAAACCGTAACTCCGATTCTGGCGTTCTTTATATCATTTTCAAGCGATTTCATCTCATCTTTCTAGTGGCATACTTGGATTTCCATGTTGAGGCCAGGTTCATGCATTTCCTGTCATATCTTGCATTTCGCATCCCGCATCGCATCCCGCATAGCATATCATCTTTACATCATATTGTTTGAGCTTTGCACGTGGTTGATTGTGTCCTTGTTGTTTGTTTGTCTTGTGTGGGTAGAGCCGGGAGCCGAGTTCGCTAACGAGGAGCCCCTTGAGTTTGCTTTCGAGGATCCAATCAACTCTGACAACTGTGCAGGCAAGATGATCATACCCTCGAAATCACTACTATCTTTGGTATGCTAGTTTTGCTCGCTCTTTTGCTATGCCATTGCGACGATGCCTACCACTTGCTTTCAAGCCTCCCAAATTGCCATGTCAAACCTCTAACCCACCATGTCCTAGCAAACCGTTGATTGGCTATGTTACCGCTTTGCTCAGCCCCTCTTATAGCGTTGTTAGTTGTAGGTGAAGATTGGAGGCCGTTCCTTGTTGGAACATCTTTTATTTACTTGTTGGGATATCATGATATTATCTTGCTTATCTTAATGCATCTATATACTTGGTAAATGGTGGAAGGCTCGGCCTCTCGCCTAGTGTTTTGTTCCACTCTTGCCGCCCTAGTTTCCGTCATATCGGTGTTATGTTCCCGGATTTTGCGTTCCTTACGCGATTGGGTTATAATGGGAACCCCTTGATAGTTCGCCTTGATTAAAGCTTTTCCAGCAATGCCCAACCTTGGTTTTACCATTCGCCACCTAGCCTTTTCTTTCCCTTGGGTTCTGCAGACTCAAGGGTCATCTTCTTTTAACCCCCCCCCCCCCGGGCCAGTGCTCCTCTGAGTGTTGGTCCAACCGAGCGATGTCTGGGGCTACCAGGGGCAACTCTGGGCTGGCCTACCCGACGTCTGGCTCATCTGAGTGTGCCCTGAGAACGAGATATGTGCAGCTCCTATCGGGATTTGTCGGCACATTCGGGCGGTGTTGCTGGTCTTGTTTTAACTTGTCGAAGTGTCTTGAATTACCAAGATACCGAGTCTGATCGGAACGTCTTGGGAGGAGGTCTATTCCTTCGTTGACCATGAGAGCTTGTCATGGGCTAAGTTGGGACTCCCCTGCAGGGATTTGAGCTTTCAAAAGCCATGCCCGCGGTTATGGGCAGATGGGAATTTGTTAATGTCCGGTTGTAGATAACTTGAACCTTAACTTAATTAAAATGAATCAACCGAGTGTGTTACCGTGATGGCCTCTTCTCGGCGGAGTCCGGGAAGTGGACACAGTGTTGGAGTAATGTTTGCGCAGGTTGCTCTCTAGTTTCTCGCTCGCGCTTTGCCTCCTCTTCTCGCTCTCCTTTGCGAATAAGTTAGCCACCATACTTGCTAGTCGCTTGTTGCAGCTCCACTCATATTTACCTTGCCTTACCTATAAGCTTAAATAGTCTTGATCGCGAGGGTGCGAGATTGCTGAGTCCCTGTGGCTCACAGATTACTATTACACCAGATGCAGGGCCTGATGATTCCGCTCTAGGAGACGCGTATGAGCTCAAGTGGGAGTTCGACGAAGACTCTCAACATTACTATGTTTCCTTTCCCGATGATCAGTAGTGGTGCCCATTTGGGGGTGAATGGGACCGTTGTCGCATGTTGGGTTCTCTTTTATTTTGGCACCGTAGTCGGGCCATGAGTGTTTGGTTGATGTAATGTTATTTATGTACTTGATTGATGTGGCGAGTGTAAGCCAACTATGTTATCTCCCCTTTATGATTTATATTACATGGGATGTTGTGAAGATTGCCTAACTTGCGACATATGCCTTCAATGAGATTATGCCTCTAAGTCGTGCCTCGACATGTGGGAGATATAGTCGGATCGAGGGTGTTACAAGTTGGTAATCAGAGCCTTCCCCGACCTTAGGAGCCCCATTGCTTGATCGTTTTTAGCGGCCGAGTTGTGTCTAGAAAAATGTTTTGAGTCATTTAGGAATTATATATCGGAGAGTTTAGGAATTCTTTTTACTTCCCAGTCTCCTCATCGCTCTGGTAAGGCATCCTGATGTAGAGTTTTGACTCTTCTCTCCTCAAATTTAACTAAAAAAAATTTAGGAGCACGCGGGTATCTTGGAATCATTCCGATGGTTTTATGATGAGAACATTGTCTTGGTGCCTCCTGTCAGGGGTTTAGTGGAAGTGTCCCGGGGAGTTGAGCTCTGAGGTGTTGTCATCATAGTATTATCGTTGCAGTTCTGGAATACCTGAGTTTAGTACGCCGACATCGAAAATCTCTTTTATGCAGTTCGTTGGTGAGATAACCTCGACGCCACCCAGTACTAGGGCGGGAGTTCAGGAGTATTGCCATAACTTGTATAACGGATGCTTTTCGAAGGTTGAGGTAGATGGTTTCCAAAGGTTTCTTGGTTATGTGTTGAAGGATGGATACAGCTGGATGTAGGATTTGCTAGTTTGGGTGAGATATTACGCTTCCCCTGTATCCCCAACACCTGATTGCATAACCGGAAAGGTTCGGGAGTTGCATAGGTGGGAATTCTAGTAGTTCTAATTCTTCTTCCACGGATATTGGTTTGAGATTGGGATTTCTTACCGATTATTCATTCTTGATCCGTACCTTGTTGATTTATTTCTCTACCTTAATTCTACATGGCTTCTCAATTTATGGATATGTGACCATTTCAAGAGGAATGCATTCGTTCATTTTGTTCGGATGTGAAGACTATATGTTGCAATTTTCATTCCATTGGATTCAGCTTCAATATTTATCTGTCAATGTGCTATGGTGGTCAACCTCTTCAGGATGGCTCCTCCAAAATGCACGACTCCGAATCCTGATCCGCCACCACCTCCACCCCCTCCGGAGGCATGGCAAGCTGTGATGGCCGCAACCAATGCAAACAGACAGTTGATCATGCAAATTCTCCAAGAGCACAATCAAGGCAACCAAGGGAATCAAGGCAGCAATCAGAATCACTTTGCTTCACTCAACCAGTTCCTTGCTAACGGGCCAAAGACTTTCAGCAATTCTGTTGAGGCAACCGATGCTGACGATTGGCTTGTGGATCTGTGCAAACATTTCGAGTGCAGTAACGTCAGGCCTGAGGACTTTATTAAGTTCGCTTCCTTCCAACTCAAAGATCAAGCTGCAGAATGGTTCCAGCAGTACAAGGACTCCAGAGGTGGACGTGTTATCACTTGGGATGATTTTCGTCGAGATTTCCGAGCTCATCATATTCCCTAGAGCGTGGTTGAAAGCAAGCGTGAGGAATTCTGCAATCTGAAGCAAGGCTCTTTGTCTGTCTATGACTACAACAAGTTGTTCCAGAAGCTCGCCCGCTTTGCCAAGCAGGACGTACCTGATGAGAAGAGCATGATATATCAGTTCAGGGGTGGTCTCAGAGAAGAAATTCAGCTCGCTCTTGTTCTCTTTGAACCCTTGAGATACGATGAGTTCTACAACATGGCCCTGAAGCAAGAGGCTGCTCAGTTGAGGTGTGATGCTTCCAAGAAGCGAGTCAGAGATGCTACTCCTTCTTCCTCTACTCAAGTGACCAAGCAGCAGAAGTTTTGGCTTCCTCCTCCTCCGTTCCATCAGCCGTATCAGCAGAAAAGCAAAGGTGGCAGTGGATCTTCCCACCCACCCAACCCTGGCTTTCAGAACAAGACTTCGTCTCAAGCTCCAAGATCGAGTGCTCCGTATCACCGTCCGCTTTCAGAGGTCACGTGCAACAAGTGCCAACAGAAGGGTCACTATGCCAACAAGTGTTTCAACCAGAGGCATCTTCCTCCTCCTCCTCCTGTCAGATCGGCAAGTACAGCTGTGGTCAAGCATAACCCCAAGTCCGCCAAGGTCAACTTGATGAATGCAGCTTAGGCAGAGGACTCGTCAGTTGTGATCATGGGTAACGTTCCTGTTAATGATATTCCTGCAAAAGTTCTTTTTGACACGGGTGCATCGCATTGTTTCATCTCGAGACCATTTGTTTCTAAGCATGAGTTGCCTTTACAAGATTTGCCTAGACAGTTATCTGTTGTTTCTCCGGGTAAATTCATGAATGCAAGCGCTATTGCCCCAGATGTTTCTATCACATTGGGTGATTACAAGTTTCTCTCTTCTCCGGTGGTTCTTGGTAACTCGGATATTGATCTTATTCTCGGAATGGATTGGCTTTCTAAGCACAAGGCTCAGCTTGATTGTGCTGCCAGGCAGATTCAATTGACTCATTCGTCTAAGGATGTAATTGTCTTTGCCGCTCGTGACGATACCATCCGTCTGTTTTCTCTCAATGAGAGGGGTGAACTCGATGCTATTTCGCAAATTCTAGTCGTTTGTGAATATCAAGACGTCTTTCCAGAAGAGCTTCCAGGAATGCCTCCGCACCGGCCAGTTGAATTTGTTATTGATCTCGAGCCTGGCACGGAACCTGTGTGCAAACGTCCTTACAAGCTCGGACCTGAAGAGTTGAAGGAGCTGAAGAAGCAACTCGATATTCAAGATAAAATGGGTCTCATCCGGCCTAGTTCTTCTCCGTGGGGTTGTGGTGTTCTTTTTGTGAAGAAGAAGGATGGAACGGACCGACTTTGTGTTGATTACCGTCCAGTGAACAAGAAGACCATCAAGAACAAATATCCACTTCCCAACATCAATGAGCTGTTCGAACAACTCAAAGGTGCCCAAGTATTCTCCAAGCTTGATCTCCGTATGGGTTATCATCAGATTCGAATCCGTGAGCAAGATATTCCCAAGACAGCCTTCAGGACAAGCTTTGGTTCATATGAATACACTGTCATGTCTTTTGGCCTCGTCAACGCTCCTCCGACGTTCTCTCACATGATGAACTTCATCTTCAACGCCTACACCAATGACTTCGTTTTGGTCTATCTTGACGACATTCTGGTTTTCTCCAAGAACAAGGAAGATCATGCCAAGCACTTGCGTTTGGTTCTTGATAAGCTAAGGGAACATCAGTTCTACGCCATGTTCTCCAAGTGTGAATTTTGGCTTGATGAGGTTCTTTATCTTGGTCATATCATCTCTGCGAAGGGCATTGCCGTCCTGAGAAGGTGTCTGCAATTGTGAATTGGGAACCTCTTCAGAATGTGAAGCAACTCCGTAGTTTTCTCGGTCTCGCAAGCTATTGCCGAAGATTCGTTGAAAACTTTTCTAAGATCGCAAAGCCTCTCTCAAATCTTCTTCAGAAGCATGTCAAGTACGTTTGGTCTCCGGAGTGTGACATTGCTTTCAACACTTTGAAAGAGAAATTGATCACTGCTCCAGTTCTGACTCCGCCTGATGAAACCAAGCCGTATGAGGTCTTTTGTGATGCCTCTCTCCAAGGTCTTGGCGCAATATTGATGCAAGAGAAGAAAGTTGTTGCTTATACCTCTCGCTAGTTGAAGCCTAATGAGAAGAACTACCCCACTCATGATCTCGAGTTGGCGGCAGTTGTGCATGCTCTTTTGACTTGGAGACATCTTCTATTGGGAAGAAAAGTGGACATTTTCACTGACCACAAGAGTCTCAAGTACATCTTCACTCAGCCTAATTTCAACCTCAGGCAAACTCGATGGGTCGAAATGATTCAAGAGTATAATCTGAGTATTGACTATACTCCAGGCAAGGCCAATGTGATTGCTGACGCTTTGAGTAGGAAAGCTTACTGCAACAGTCTGATTCTCAAGCCTTATCAACCCGAGCTTTGTGAAGCTTTCCGCAAACTTAACCTACAAGTTGTTCCTCAAGGTTTCCTCGCTAACCTTCTAGTCTCTCCTACCTTGGAAGACCAGATTCGCCAAGCCCAGCTTCTTGATGCTATGGTGAAAAAGGTGAAGATTGGGATTGCCAAGAGCCAGTCCAAGTACAAGTGCTACCGCCTTGATGACAAGGATACTCTCTTCTTCGAGGATCGTATTGTTGTACCCAAAGGTGACCTCCGTAAAGTGATCACGAACGAGGCTCACAATTCTCTCCTCTCCATCCACCCTAGGAGCACGAAGATGTATCAGGACCTCAAGCAAGCTTATTGGTGGACTCGAATGAAGCGTGAGATTGCTCAATTCGTGAATGAATGTGATGTCTGCAGAAGAGTGAAGGCAGAACACCAAAGGCCAGCAGGTCTCCTCCAACCTCTTGCCATTCCAGAATGGAAGTTTGACCACATTTAAATGGACTTCGTGACTGGGTTTCCAAAGTCCAAGCGTGGCAATGATGCTATATTCGTTGTCATCGACAAACTCACCAAAGTGGCTCACTTTCTGCCTATCAAAGAGTCGATCACTGCAGCTCAATTGGCGGAACTCTATACCTCTCGTATTGTCTCTCTGCACGGTATTCCACAAGTGATCTCTTCAGACCGTGGCAGCATCTTTACCTCAAAGTTTTGGGATTCTTTTCAGAAGGCCATGGGCACGAACATCCGCTTCAGCACAGCTTTCCATCCTCAGACTAGCGGTCAAGTCGAGCGTGTCAACCAGATTCTTGAAGATATGCTCAGGGCTTGTGTGATCTCCTTCGGCATGAAGTGGGAGGATTGTCTTCCTTATGCTGAATTCTCCTACAACAATAGTTTTCAAGAAAGTTCGGGCAAGGCCCCATTTGAAATTTTGTATGGCAGGAAGTGCCGTACCCCTCTCAACTGGTCTGAAACCGGTGAACGTCAGCTTTTGGGTAATGACTTAATCATAGAGGCAGAGGAAATGTGCAAAGTCATTCATGATAACCTCAAAGCAGCCCAATCCCGCCAGAAGAGCTACTATGATAGTAAGCACCGTGATTTGGCTTTCGAGATCGGAGATCATGTTTACCTCCGTGTCTGTCCTATGAAAGGTACTCGTCACTTCGGTATCAAAGGGAAGCTTGCCCCGAGATACGTGGGACCTTTAAAGATTGTCAACAATAGAGGCGACCTCGCCTATCAACTCGAGCTTCCTTCAAACTTTGCAAATGTTCATGACGTGTTCCATGTCTCTCAGCTTCGAAAGTGCTTCAAGACTCCTGACCACACCGTCAACTTCGAGGACATTGAGCTCCAAGAAGATCTCTCTTATCATGAGCACCCAGTTGCTATTCTTGAAGAGACTGAACGCAAGACTAGCAACAAGTCAATCAAATTTCTCAAAGTCAAGTGGTCACACCATTCCGACCGTGAAGCTACCTGGGAACGCGAGGATCACCTCCGTTCTGAGTACCCGGCGTTCTTTCAGTCCTAGATCTCGGGACGAGATCCTTTCGTAGTGGTGGAGTGTTGTAACACCCCGGATGTAACTTTCCCAATTTGTACTCCAACTCTTGCCGTTTTCGGCGTTAAGTTATTATATATTCTCGTGTTCGGGTCTTTGTCTCTGTGTGTTGTTATCGTTGTCATGCATCTCATATCATGTCATCATGTGCATTGCATTTTCATACGTGTTCGTCTCAGGCATTCGAGCATTTTCCCCGTTGTCCGTTTTGCATTCCGGCGCTCCGTTCTCCTCCGGTGGTCATTTCTAGCTTTCTTTCATGTGTGGGGATTAAACATTTCCGGATTGGACCGAGACTTGCCAAGCGGCCTTGGTTCACTACTGGTAGACCGCTTGTCAAGTTTCGTATCATTTGGACTTCGTTTGATACTCCAACGGTTAACCGAGGGACCGAAAAGGCCTCATGTGTGTTGCAGCCCAACACCCCTCCAATTTGGCCCAAAACCCACCTAACTCTGCTCCATCATCTAGAGCGTTCGATCACGATCGCATGGCCGAAAACCGCACCTAATTTGGACTCTCCTAGCTCCCTCTATGCCTATTTATACATCCCCCATTCCAAATCCGGACGAAACCCTAGTCTCCTTCATCACCTCGCGCGCCGGACAAAAATCTCGCCGGACGTGTCCGCCCAGCGCCCCCGCCGCCACGTGTCGCCACTCCATTGGCCGCGCCCCGCGGGACTGCTTCGCCGCGCCGCCGGGCCCGGGAGCCCGCAGCCGGCCCCCGTGGCCCATCTCCCGGGCGCCCGCGCGCCGCCACCTCTCCCGAAGCCGGCCGCCGCCCTTGCCCCCCTGCGCCGCCGCCGGCCGCCGCCCTTGCCTCCCCGCCGGCACGCGCGCGCCGCCCGCACCCGCCCCGGCCTCCGTGCCCGCCGCCGTCGCCTCTTCTCGGCCGGCGCCCCTCCGGCCGCCTCCTCCCTCCTCAACGCCGGCTCCGGCGAGCTCCATCTGCCGCCGGTGAACAGTGCCTCGCCGGCCCCGCCTTGATTTCCGTGCCGGGTCAAACCCTAGATCCAGAGGTTGTTTTTTTCGTCAAAGTCCCAGAAATTCTGATCCAAGTGCTCATGTTCGCGGCTCCGTAACTTTGCATACGTAGCTTCGATTCATGCATATAGCATATCAAAATGTTCATCTCAGAGAGTACATCATTTCATTCCATTGCATCATTTTCTTTTGAGCTCATCTTGATGCCCGAAATGCTGTTAGAAGAGGGCTACTTGAGTTAATTGTCAGATCCGCTACTCCGTTTAGCACTTTTGTCATTTTTGCCATGATTAATGTGTGCATGATATGCCCTGATGCTCTACATGTGTTTTGTTAAGGGTTTTGTCATCTTTCCAGAGGTGCAACCCATGTATTTTTAGGATATGTGTAGTGTCTTGTGCAAGCTCGCAAAGTGGTGCACTTGCTAATTCTGTTTTCGGGGACTTAGCAATTCCACTTTGTTTGCAATTAAGGGAGTTTTGTTAATCTTGTAGTGCTCTATCCATCCATGTCTTTGTTTGCAATTAAGGAGCATCCTAGCTTGAGTCAATCGAGCTCTACTTTTGCTACTTTGTGAATCTGGGCAGATTGTCAACTTGTTTGCAATTTTGCCGTAAACATGCCTACTTGAGTTATGTTTCAGCATGTGCCAGTTTTCACTAAGTCTAAAAACTGATTATGTTTTTGCTATGTTCACATGCTTGCAATTGTATTTTCTGATCCCTTTTGGCTCAAGGTCACTACAGGACTTTTGTTAAGATCTTTGAGTAGCTCCATGTAATGCTTTACTTTGCCATGTTCAGGTCCTGTAGCATATAGTTTTGTTGCTCCGAAGAGGGCTACCTGATCTGAAATTCCAGGCTTGTGTTAATTTCACTAAGTCTGAGATCTGTTTGTCATATGCATTTTTGCCATGCTTGTTTGAAGCTGTTAATGGATGAATCGGCCATAGCTCAGTGCTAGACTTTTGTTAAGCATCTTGTGTGCATCCCTGCCATGTATTTTGTTGTCATGTTTGGGTGCTGTATCATGTTCATCTCATTGCATTTAGATGGCTACATGCTGTAAATCGCAGACCGGTGTCATTTTTGAATCGCTTGTCATTTCCAAACCGTAACTCCGATTCCGGCGTTCTTTATATCGTTTTCAAGCGATTTCATCTCATCTTTCCAGTGGCACACTTGGATTTCCAAGTTGAGGCCAGGTTCATGCATTTACTGTCATATCTTGCATTTCGCATCCCGCATAGCATATCATCTTTGCATCATATTGTTTGAGCTTTGCACGTGGTTGATTGTGTCCTTGTTGTTTGTTTGTCTTGTGTGGGTAGAGCCGGGAGCCGAGTTCGCTAACGAGGAGCCCCTTGAGTTTGCTTTCGAGGATCCAGTCAACTCTGACAACTGTGCAGGCAAGATGATCATACCCTCGAAATCACTACTATCTTTGCTATGCTAGTTTTGCTCGCTCTTTTGCTATGCCGTTGCTACGATGCCTACCACTTGCTTTCAAGCCTCCCAAATTGCCATGTCAAACCTCTAACCCACCATGTCCTAGCAAACCGTTGATTGGCTATGTTACCGCTTTGCTCAGCCCCTCTTATAGCGTTGTTAGTTGCAGGTGAAGATTGGAGGCCGTTCCTTGTTGGAACATCTTTTATTTACTTGTTGGGATATCATGATATTATCTTGCTTATTTTAATGCATCTATATACTTGGTAAAGGGTGGAAGGCTCGGCCTCTCGCCTAGTGTTTTGTTCCACTCTTGTCGCCCTAGTTTTTGTCATAGCGGTGTTATGTTCCCGGATTTTGCGTTCCTTACGCGGTTTGGTTATAATGGGAACCCCTTGATAGTTCGCCTTGATTAAAGCTTTTCCAGCAATGCCCAACCTTGGTTTTACCATTCTCCACCTAGCCTTTTATTTCCCTTGGGTTCTGCAGACTCAAGGGTCATCTTATTTTAACCCCCCCCCCCCGGGCCAGTTCTCCTCTGAGTGTTGGTCCAACCGAGCGATGACCGGGGCTACCAGGGGCAACTCTGGGCTGGCCTACCCGACGTCTGGCTCATCTGAGTGTGCCCTGAGAACGAGATATGTGCAGCTCCTATCGGGATTTGTCGGCACATTCGAGCAGTGTTGCTGGTCTTGTTTTAACCTGTCGAAGTTTCTTGAATTACCGAGATACCGAGTCTGATCGGAACGTCTTGGGAGGAGGTCTATTCCTTCATTGACCGTGAGAGATTGTCATGGGCTAAGTTGGGACTCCCCTGCAGGGATTTGAACTTTCAAAAGCTGTGCCCGTGGTTATGGGCAGATGGGAATTTGTTAATGTCCGGTTGTAGATAACTTGAACCTTAACTTAATTAAAATGAATCAACCGAGTGTGTTACCGTGATTGCCTCTTCTCGGCGGAGTCCGGGAAGTGGACACGGTGTTGGATTAATGTTTGCGCAGGTTGATCTCTAGTTTCTCGCTCGCGCTTTGCCTCCTCTTCTCGCTCTCCTTTGCGAATAAGTTAGCCACCATACTTGCTAGTCGCTTGCTGCAGCTCCACTCATATTTACCTTGCCTTACCTATAAGCTTAAATAGTCTTGATCGCGAGGGTGCGAGATTGCTGAGTCCCTGTGGCTCACAGATTACTATTACACCAGATGCAGGGCCTGATGATTCCGCTCCAGGAGACGCGTATGAGCTCAAGTGGGAGTTCGACGAAGACTCTCAACATTACTATGTTTCCTTTCCCGATGATCAGTAGTGGTGCCCAGTTGGGGGTGAACGGGACTGTTGTCACATGTTGGGTTCTCTTTTATTTTGGCGCCGTAGTCGGGCCATGAGTGTTCGGTTGATGTAATGTTATTTATGTACTTGATTGACGTGGCGAGTGTAAGCCAACTATGTTATCTCCCCTTTATGATTTATATTACATGGGATGTTGTGAAGATTTCCTAACTTGCGACATATGCCTTCAATGCGATTATGCCTCTAAGTCGTGCCTCGACACGTGGGAGATATAGTCGCATCGAGGGTGTTACACGGCCTCACCAGGCTGGCTCGCGAGGGGCGGAGAGATCAAGGCAGGGGGCACCTCGTGAGGTCCCTGTGATGCAAGCCATGACGACCAAGGCCAGGCGGACACCAGGCCGGCGCCAGCACATGTAGTGTCCTTGTTTCCTCTTTGGTGCTAAAGGGACAGGCGCAGACGAGGAGTCCCGAGGCAGCAGGCAAAGGTTTCCATATCGGTGCAACAAGACCAAGACCAGCAGGACGGTAGGATGGAGATCACCATGGAGCCTAGGACGGCGTCACCACCAGAGCCTTTTGTTAGGATAACTTGTACTAGTTGTCTCCCTTCGAATTTGGCCAGTGTTGGATCCCTTCCCACCTACATTTGGGAAGAGGACCAGGGCCTCTATAAATAGGGCTATCCACCACCATAGCAAAGAGGGACATTCAGACCATCCTAAAACACACAAGCTCATCGAGCTCAAGAACACATCTCCTCAGGAGGCTGTTCTTCCCTTGTACTCGTTCGTCCTCAGCCCAAGAGGCAATCCACCGCACCACCCTGGAGTAGGGTATTACACCATAATGGTGGCCCGAACCAGTATAAACCCTGTGTCCTTTGTTCTGCGAGTTCGACGTGCTTAGCTCTGAGATCGTGGTGAGGGTGTGAGCTGGGGGGAGAGACCTTTGTGCGCACCCCAGAGTTCGAACCTCAAGGGTTTTGCCAGAACCTGAAATCCGACAATCACACCCAGAGTGAGTTGATTTCAATAGTGATGAAGATGATTTGCTAGGTGATGATGATTTACTTGTTGAAAACTCTAGTGATGAAAACTATGATGAACTTGCTATTAATCATGTTAATCAAGATAAAATGAATGACAATGATAAGAAGGAGATTGGGTGTCTAACTAAAGAACTAAACACTCTTAAGTTAGCTCATGAAACTACCTTAGAAGATCATCAAGAACTTTTAAAGACTCATGAGAAGCTATGCTTTGAAAAGCTCAACCTAGAGCAAGAGCATGGGTTTTTAAAGTCAATCAATGATGATCTTCATAAGAAAAGTTCTTCTTCATTGCCAAGCATTTACTCTTCTCTACTTACATGCCACAAGTAAAATCTAGCAACAAGAGTAAGAAAGATTCTTCATCTAGTAGTAACAATAATCATGCTAAATCCAATATTGTTGCTTCTAGTAGTTCTCTTGATTCCACTAATGATTCTCTTATCCAAGTTACACTTGAACAATAAAATAGCTTATTGAAGGGAATTATAGATAAAGGTGTTTACAAGAGCCTTGCCGGAAATAAGCAATTTGAGGAAATTGTACGCAAGCAAGGAAGGCACCGGAAGAATCAAGGTTTTGGTTTTGAACGGAAGTTCAATGCCAATGGAATTGAGTGGGAAGAAGATCAATACCCCAAGACAAAGTTTGTTCCTCAACAAGAAAAGTATGATCCTACTTCCTTCAAGGGGAGACAAGCTCAAGATGATCTTCCACCACAAGACCACAAGCAAAAAGGCAAGGACAAGCTTCAAGAGGGGATTGATGCATTTGAAGAAGCTCCTAAGGCCTTGGTCATGTGGATTCCCAAGACTACATCAAGTTCTACTTCATCAAGTACGACTACAACTCCAAGGATTCCCATCAAGTTGATGTGGATCCCAAAGAAGAAGAACTAGAAAGTTCTTGAGGGTGACTCCGCCAACATACTTCACTCATATCACTTTGGCGAGAACAAGTGCAAACAACTTCCGCATCTTGCACTAGTTCAAGGAGTCACAAACCCTCTTGCTGGTAAGACAAGGGACAAGGTAACCTAATGCTTTCATGGACATTGTCTTGTGTGTACTTCACTCTACGTCTATGGATACTCTTGGTTGTTCCTTGTGGGACTAACCCATGTAGGTATTGAAAGTGCAACTCACTCCAATGGATTGCTCCAAATGATCTACATCAACATCGAGCATTCACATCTTCAACAACTACATGAAGTCATCATCGATAAAACCCAAGGTTAGTTCATCCCTCTTAGGGGGGATATCACATCTAGGGGGATCTTTACTCTAAAGAATTGAGCTAAAGCAACTCTAATGGTGTAAACACAACAATGCTATATGTAAAAGTGGTAACCCCACTTGTGCTTAAACGATGAGTATGAAGTACGATCAAATGTTCTCATTTGACTCCTCAGTCAATATACTCATATATAGATGACCTAGTCATCGCCAATTGCTTGATAGATGCTAGAGTGTTTGTGCATGCTTGGCCACATAGTTGATTTGCCATCTTATTGTGTGAGCATGTTGATTGCATATTTTTCTCATTCTAGGACATCCATTTGTTGCTTTGATTGTTTGGATTTTTTTTCTTTTGCCAAATGGATGGACAAGAATGCCTAAGAACTTCCTCTAGCTATCTATGATTTTCTCGTCTCAAATTCTATTCATGCTACATCACAAAGTTTGGTCAAGTCAGATTCAAACCCTCTGGGTGAGGAGCACCCGGAGTCACCGATTCATCATAGACTTAAACTTCCAAAACCTCTCTGTGTATTTCAGTCCGACCGATTCATCCATTTCGGTCATACCGAGTTCGCTGAGTTGATCTAGGTTTTCAATCTCGGTGCAATCGATTAGAACCGTTCGGTCACACCGAGTGGCAGAAACCGCTTGCGATTCTGCATCTCGGTGCCACCAAGTCGTTGCACTCGGTTAAATCAACAGGGTCAAGATATAAATACCTGTTAGATTACGGGTTCCGTAGACCCTTGAGAGGTTCGAACTCCGGGGTGCGCACAAATAACACTCTCTCCTCAGCTCGCTCGCTAAATGATCCCACAGCCTAGCTCGACAGACCCGATGATGAGAGACACAGAGATTTATGCTCGTTTAGGCCACCTTGCAGTGTAATACCTTACTCCAGCTTTGTGATGGATTGTCTCGATGGGCCGAGGATGAACTAGTATAGTGGTGGAACAACCTCAGGAGGGGAGGCATTCTTGAGCTCGAAGAGCTGGTGGGTGTGAGGATGACCTGAATGTGATCCCCCTTTTAAGGTGGTGGCTAGGTCCTATTTATAATGGCGTTGGTCCTCTTCCCAAATGTTAGGCGGGAAGGGATCCCACAACGGCCAAGTTTGTAAGGGGACAACTAGTACAAGCTATCCTGACAAAAGTAGTCTTCGCCTGCAAAATCCTCTAGTGGTGACGCCGCCGTGGGCTCCGCGATGACCTCCGTCCTGTCGTCCTAACGGTCTTGGTCTCGTTGCACCGATATGGAAACCTTTGACTGATGCCTCGGGATCCCGCGCCTACGCTTGCCTCCTTAGCACCAAAGAGGAAACTGGTACACTGCACCCGCTGGCGCCCGCCTGGCCTTGGTCTTCATGGCTCACGTCACGTGAACCTCGCGAGGTGCACCCTGCATAGATATTTTTGCTCCTCAGGAGCCAACCTAGCGAGGCCACCCCTAGGGAGGTCTTGGTGTCATCCGCCTCCCGAGGCTTGGCCCCTCGCGAGGGTCTTGAGTTGTTCTGCTGAAGCTGGGCCGTACCGGGCCATCGATGGAGCCACGACACGGGCCGTTGGCAGGCAAGTCTGGGCACCCCCGGTCCTATAGCACCAGCAGTAGCCCCCATGACCAAGGCGCGCTCGAACTTGGCTTTGAGGCGAAGCCAAAGGGAAAGTGCGGAGCGCCACGGGCCCCAACCACCTGTGGCCTCGGTTGGCGCATGACAATTGGCGGGACGTGGGTGCTCCCACTTCCCCATGCAGCCTTGATATTCGCCGGCCTGGCGGTCACCGTTGCCAACACATCTCCTCTATCATCGCCTTGCTGTGTGTCCCCCTGGCTTCTTTGCCTTTCGGAGAGATAGAGGCTTCTTTCCCCTGTCTAAAATCGGCACCGGTCCTCGCTGTTGCTATGGCTCCATGCCCAAAGAAGAAGGGAAAGGGGAAACCTATGCTCCGGTGGAATCGCCGCCGACCTTCGAGCCCGCCATCGAGCGGTCGATGCTAGTCAATCAGGAAGGGCTGGACAAGGTTCGACCAGCGCTCGCCTCTGATTACAACAAATGGGGGGAGACAGTGGCCTAGCCTGCTTCCCGCGCCATGGTTAATATGACAGCCACTGAGATCCCCATTCATCTTCATGCCCTCTGGACCGGCCTGATTCCTATTTTCTCTGCTTTCTTCAACGCCGTGATCTTGCATTACCAAATCCATGCGCTGCATCTAGATCCCCAATCCATTAGCCTCCTCTCCGTCTTCTCCTTCGTCTGCGAGGCCATGGTGGGCATCGCCCCTTCCGTGGCCTCGTTTCGCCATTTCTTCTCTCTTCACCTGACCGATGGCCACCAATGCTTGGGGTGTGTGACCTTCCAGGCCGTAGCGGCAACGGCCGGCTCGGGGATTGACTTCGAGCTCTCACCGGTCGTAGGAGGATTTTGGAAGCGATGGGTGTTTGTGGATGTTGGCGTGTTCTGCCCCTTGCTCTTGCTCCCATGGGCACCGGCCACTCCTAGCTCCGGCTGGGGGCATGCGAGGCTTGTCGACCAGCGGCTGACCCATGTATGGTGCCAGCTAGCCATGCTAAAGGACCATGAGGCAACGACACCCATGGTGGTGAAGGAGTTCGTACGATGCCGCATTGCTCCACTCCAACATCACTCTCAGCCAATGTGGACCTTCTCTGGCCGGAGGGACCCCATGAGGCTTCACACACCCGCATTCCCTCCGAGCCGCTGCGAACGGTGCTCAAGCTCTTGACGGGCGACCCGGTGCCAGCCAATCTGCCGGAGGAGGGCTAACAAGGTGGAGTTCATGAGGCAGATGCCCCTCTTCGATGAATGGGGGCTGTGCCCGGCCGGCCTTATAGGGTTATGTGAGAACCCCATCCTTGTGGTTCCCCTACCTGCCGCCGCCACCACTCGCACCCCGGAGGTGGACGTAGGGGGCGCGTGCCGAAGGACGTCGACGAGGTAGCTGTTGAAGGAGCGGCGTCGGACAAGGCTCCCGAGGAGGCCGCTCCCGAGGCTCGGGCAAGCCACCCTCAAAGGGCGGTCGGAGAGCCGATGCTGTCCAAGGCTCCTGAGATGGGAGCTTCCGAGGTTCGGGCTGGCGGTCCCGAGGCAGGGGCTGAGGAACCGCCGCGGTCCAATGCTCCCGAGGTCATGACCCATGAGGCCCCAACTGTTGGGGAACGTAGCATGCAATTTCAAAAAAATTCCTACGCTCGCGCAAGATCTATCTAGGAGATGCATAGCAACGAGAGGGGGAGAGTGTGTCCACGTACCCTCGTAGACCGAAAGCGGAAGCGTTTGACAACGCGGTTGATGTAGTCGAACTTCTTCTCGTTCCAACAGATCAAGTACCGAACGTACGACACCTCCGAGTTTTGCACACATTCAGCTCGATGACGTCCCTCGAACTCTTGATCCAGCAAAGTGTCGAGGGAGAGTTCCATCAGCACGACAGCGTGGTGACGGTGATGGTGAAGTGATCCGCGCAAGGCTTCGCCTAAGCACTACGTGAATATGACTAGAGGCGTAAATTGTAGAGGGGGCGCCGCACACGGCTAACAATTTTTGCCGTTTGTTCTAGCGGTTCCCCCCTTCATATATATAGGTTGGAGGGGAGGAGAGGCAGCCTAGGGGGCGCCCCAAGTAGGAGGAATCCTACTCGGGGTCCTCCCAATTCGGTCTCCCCCCTTTCCTATTCCTATTTGGAGTAGGAAGGGAAGAGGGGGAAGGGGGAATCCTATTCCCTTTTTCCTTTCGTCCTTCCCCTTTTCTACTCCAATTTGGCCAACCCATATGGGAGGGGCGCGGGGCTGGTTTGTCCCCCTCTTGGCCCATTAAGGCCCATGTAGTTGCCGGGGGGATGCCGAGAACCCCTTCCGATGATCCGATATACACCCGGTACCCCCGGAACATTTCCGATGTCCGAATATCATCGTCCAATATATGAATCTTTACCTCTCGAACATTTCAAGACTCCTCTTCATGTCCGTGATCTCATTCGGGACTCAGAACAACATTCGGTCACCAAATCACATAACTCATATAATACAAAATCGTCATCGAACGTTAAGCTTGCGGACCCTACAGGTTCGAGAACTATGTAGACATGACCGAGACACCTCTCCGGTCAATAACCAATATTGGAACCTGGATGCTCACATTGGTTTCACATATTCTACGAAGACCTTTATCGGTCGTACCGTAATGACAACATAAGTTATTCCCTTTGTCATCAGTATGTTACTTGCCCAAGATTCGATCGTTGGTATATCCATACCTATTTCAATCTCGTTACCAGCAAGTCTCTTTACTCGTTCTGTAATGCATCATCCTGCAACTAACTTATTAGTCACATTTCTTGCAAGGATTATTATGATGTGCATTACCGAGAGGGCCCAGAGATACCTCTCTGATACTCGGTGTGACAAATCCTAATCTTGACCTATGCCAACACAACAAACACCTTCGGAGATACCTATAGAGCATCTTTATAATCACCCAGTTATGTTGTGATGTTTGATAGCACACAAGGTATTCCTCTGGTATCCGGGAGTTGCATAATCTCATAGTCAAAGGAATATGTATAAGTCATGAAGAAAGCAATAGCAATAAAAGTTAATGATCATTACGCTATGCTAACGGATGGTTCTTGTCCATCACATCATTCTCCTAATGATGTGATCCCGTTCATCACATGACAACACATGTCTATGGTTAGGAAACTTAACCATCTTTGATTGACGAGCTAGTCTAGTAGAGGCTTACTAGGGACAAAGTGTTTTTTATGCATCCACACATGTATCAAGTTTCCGGTTAATACAATTCTAGCATAAATGATAAACTTTTATCATGATATAAGGAAATAGAAAATAACAACTTTATTATTGCCTCTAGGTCATATTTCCTTCAGTCTCCCACAAACACTAGAGTCAATAATCTAGTTCACATCGCCATGTGATTTAACAACAATAGTTCACATCTTTATGTGATTAATACCCATAGTTCACATCGCCAAGTGACCAACACCCAAAGGGTTTACTAGAGTCAATAATCCAGTTCATATCGCTATGTGATTAACACCCAATGAGCACTAAGGTGTGATCATGTTTTGTTTGTGAGAGAAGTATAGTCAACGGGTCTACCATATTCAGATCCGTATATATTTTGCAAATTTCTATGTCTACAATGGTCTTCATGGAGCTAATCTAGCTAATTGCTCCCACTTTCAATATGTCTCCAGATCAAGACTCAGAATCATCCAAATTGGTGTCAAAGCTTGCATCGACGTAACTCTTTATGACAAACTCTTTATCACCTCCATAACCGAGAAACATTTCCTTAGTCCTCTTTAGGTACCTAAGGATAATGTTGACCGATGTCCACTGATCTACTCCTAGATCACTATTGTACCCCCTTGCCAAAATCATGGAAAGGTATACAATAGGTCTAGTACACAGCATGTCATACTTTATAGAACCTATGGCTGAGGCATAGGGAATGACTTTCATTCTCTTTCTATCTTCTGTCGTGGTCGGGTTTTGAGTCTTACTCAACTTCACACCTTGCAACACAGGCAATAACCCTTTCTTTGAATGATCCATTTTCAACTTCTTCAAAATCTTGTCAAGGTATATGTGCTTTGTGGAAGTCCTATTTAGCGTCTCGATCTATCCCTATAGATCTTGATACTCAATATATAAGTAGGTTCACCGAGATATTTCATTGAAAAATTCTTATTCAAATATCCTTTTATGCTATCCAGAAATTCTATATCATTATCAATGGACAATATGTCATCCACATATAATACCAAAAATGCTACAGAGCTCCCACTCACTTTCTTGTAAATACATGCTTCACCATAAGTCTGTATAAAACCATATGCTTTGATCACCTCATCAAAGCGTATATTCCAACTCCGAGATGCTTGCACCAGTCTATAGATGGATCGCTGGAGTTTGCACACTTTGTTAGCACCTTTAGGATTGACAAAACCTTCTGGTTGCATTATATATATACAACTCTTCTTTAAGAAATCCATTAAGGAATGCAGTTTTGACATCTGTTTGCCAGATTTCATAAAATGTGGCAATTGCTAACATGATTCGAACAGACTTAAGCGTCGCTACGAGTGAGAAAATCTCATAGTAGTCAACACCTTGAACTTGTCAAAAACCTTTTGCGCCAAGTCGAGCTTTGTAGATAGTAACACTACCATCAGTGTTCGTCTTCCTCTTGAAGATCCATTTATTCTCAATGGCTTGCCGATCATTGGGCAAGTCCACCAAAGTCCATACTTTGTTCTCATACATGGATCCCATCTCAGATTTCATGGCCTCAAGCCACTTTGTGGAATCTGGGCTCATCATCGCTTCCTCATAGTTCATAGGTTCATCATGGTCTAGTAACATGACTTCCAGAATAGGATTACCATACCACTCTGGTGCAGAATGTACTCTGGTTGACCTAGGAGGTTAGGTAGTAACTTGATCTGAAGTTTCATGATCATTATCATTAGGTTCCTCTCTAGTTGGTGTAGGCATCACGGGAATGGTTTTCTGTGATGAGCTACTTTCCAATTCGAGATAAGGTACAATTACCTTATCAAGTTATACTTTCCTCCCATTCACTTCTTTCGAGAGAAACTCCTTCTCTAGAAAGGATCCATTCTTAGCAACAAAAATCTTGTCTTCGGATCTATGATAGAAGGTGTACCCAATAGTTTCTTTCGGGTATCCTATGAAGACACACTTCTCCGATTTGGGTTCGAGCTTATCAGTTTGAAACTTCTTTCACATAAGATCGCAACCCCAAACTTTAAGAAACGACAGCTTAGGTTTCTTGCCAGACCATAGTTCATATGCTGTCGTCTCAATGTATTTAGATGGTGCCCTATTTAACGTGAATGCAGTTGTATCTAATGCATAACCCCAAAACTGTAGTGGTAAATCGGTAAGAGACATCATAGATCGCACCATATCTAATAAAGTATGGTTACGACGTTCGGACACACCATTACATTGTGGTGTTCCAGGTGGCATGAGTTGTGAAACTATTCCACATTGTTTTAAATGAAGGTCAAACTCGTAACACAAATATTCGCCTCCGCGATTAGATCGTAGAAAATTTATTTTCTTGTACGATGATTCTCCACTTCACACTGAAATTTTGAACTTTTCAAATGTTTCAGACTTGTGTTTCATTAAGTAGATATACCCATATATGCTCAAATCATCTGTGAAGGTCAAAAAATAACGATACCCGCCGTGTGCCTCAACACTCATTGGACCGCATACATTGGTATGTATTATTTCCAATAAGTCATTGGCTCGCTCCATTGTTATGGATAACGGAGTTTTAGTCATCTTGCCCATCAGGCATGGTTCGCAGTATCAAATGATTCATAATCAAGTGATTCCAAAAGCCCATCTGCATGGAGTTTCTTCATGTGCTTTACACCAATATGACCTAAATGGCAGTGCCACAAATATGTTGCACTATCATTACAACTTTGCATCTTTTGGCATCAATATTATGAATATGTGTATCACTACGATCGAGATTCAATAAACCATTTACATTGGGTGTATGACCATAGAAGGTTTTATTCATGTAAACAGAACAACAATTTTTCTCTGACTTAAATGAATAACCGTATCGCAATAAACATGATCCAATCATATTCATGCTTAATGCAAACACCAGATAACATCTATTTAGGTCCAACACTAATGTCGAAGGTAGAGGGAGTGTGCGATGGAGATCTTATCAGCCTTGGAATCACTTCCAACACACATCGTCACCTCACCTTAACTAGTCTTTGTTCATTTTGAAATTCCTGTTTTGAGTTACTAATCTTAGCAACTGAACCAGTATCAAATACCCTGGGGTTACTATGAACACTAGTAAAATGCACATCAATAACATGTATATCAAATATACCTTTGTTCACTTTTCCATCCTTCTTGTCCGCCAAGTATTTGGGGTAGTTCCGCTTCCAGCAACCATTCCCTTTGCAGTAGAAGCACTCAGTTTCAAGCTTAGGTCTAGCTTTGGGCTTCTTTATGGGAGTGACAACTTGCTTGTCATTCTTCTTGAAGTTCCCTTTCTTTTCCTTTGCCTTTTTTCTTGAAACTAGTGGTTTTGTCAACCATCAACACTTGATGCTTTTTCTTAATTTCTACCTTCGCCGATTTCAGCATCGCGAAGAGCTAGGGAATCGTTTTCATCATCCCTTGCGTATTATAGTTCATCACGAAGTTCTAGTAGCTTGGTGATAGTGAGTAGAGAACTCTGTCAATTACTATCTTATCTGGAAGATTAACTCCCACTTGATTCAAGCGATTGTACTACCCAGACATTCCGAGTACATGCTCACTGGTTGAGCTATTCTCCTCCATCTTGTAGGCAAAGTACTTGTCAGAGGTCTCATACCTCTCGACATGGGCATGAGTCTGAAATACCAATTTCAACTCTTGGAACATCTTATATGCTTTGTGGCGTTCAAAACATTTTTGAAGTCCCGGTTCTAAGCCGTAACGCATGGTGTACTAAACTATCAAGCAGTCATCATACCGAGCTTGTCAAATGTTCATAACGTCTGCATCTGCTCCTGCAATAGGTATGTCACCTAGCGGTGCATCAAGGACATAATTCTTCTGTGCAACAACGAGGATAATCCTCAGATCATGGACCCAGTCCGCATCATTGCTACTATCATCTTTCAACTTAGTTTTCTCTAGGAACATATCGAAAACATAGGGGAGCTACAACACGAGCCATTGATCTACAACATAGATATGCAAATACTACCAGGACTAAGTTAATGATAAATTAAGTTCAATTAATCATATTACTTAAGAACTCCCACTTATATAGACATCCCTCGAGTCATCTAAATGATCACGTGATCCAAATGAACTAATCCATGTCCGATCATCACGTGAGATGGAGTAGTCTTCAATGGTGAACATCTCTATGTTGATCATATATACTATATGATTCACGTTCGACCTTTCGGTCTCCTGTGTTCCGAGGCCATGTCTATACATGCTAGGCTCGTCAAGTTTAACCCGAGTATTCCGCATGTGCAAACTGTCTTGCACCCGTTCTATGTGAACATAGAACTTATCACACCCGATCATCATGTGGTGTCTCGGCACAACGAACTGTCACAACGGTGCATACTCAGGGAGAACACTTATACCTTGAAATTTTAGTGAGGGATCATCTTATAATGCTGCCATCGTACTAAGAAAAATAAGATGCATAAAAGATAAACATCACATACAATCAAAATGTGTGACATGATATGGCCAACATAATCTTGTGCCTTTGATCTCCATCTCCAAAGCACTATCATGATTTCCATCCTCACTAGCTTGACACCTTGATCTCCATCGTACAGTTGTTGTCGTCTCACCAACTATTGCTTCCACAACTATCGCTAACACATAGTGATAAAGTAAAGCAATTACATGGCGTTTAAATTTCATACAATAAAGCGACAACCATAAGGCTCCTGCCAGTTGCTGATAACTTTTACAAAACATGATCATCTCATACAACAACATATATCATATCATTTGTTGACCATATCACGTCACCACATGCCCTGCAAAAACAAGTTAGACGTCCTCTACTTTGTTGTTACAAGTTTTACGTGGCTGCTACGGGCTTCTAGGAAAAACCGTTCTTACCTATGCATCAAAACCACAATGGTGATTTATCAAGTTTGCTATTTTAACCCTCAAGAAGGACCGCTCACAGTCAAAATCGATTCAACTAAAGTAGGAGAAACAAACACCCGCCAGCCACCACTACTGCAGGATGCTGCTAACGCAACACTACTATCAGAGACCCTTCGAGAAACTGTGTGCGATGCGATAATCGCAAACGGTGCTGTATGAAAACCGTCAAAATGGTGAAAACGTTTGCGATGGAGGATGCATCAAACACGGTTCGGATTTTAGTTGCGTGTGCGATCCAGGGCATACGGTTTAGTCTAATGAACGGTTTGTGATGAGGCGGAACAAAAGAAACGGGCAGCCCGATGAAGGCACGTGCGATATAGGGCATACGGTTCACTCGGATGAACTGTTTGTGATTAGGAAACACAAAAGAAACGGGCAGCCAGATGAAGGTGTGTGCGATATACAACATACGGTTCACTCGGATGAACTGTTTGTGATTAGGCAACACAAAAGAAATGGTCAGCCAGATCAAGGTATGTGTGATTGAGGGCATACGCTTCAGAAGGATTAACTATTTGCGATTAGGCAACAGAACAGAAACGGGTAAGCCATATCAAAGTGTCTGCGATTGATAGAATACACTTCACATGGATGAACTGATTTGCGATTAGCCACAACAAACTGAAACAGTTAGATAGTTCAACGTGTGTGCTCTAGATGGGCACATCCATTCTAATTAAAATACGTGTGCTGAGATTGCCTATTGCAGTGCACCCTATGGTGTGAACGCCACATACGCGGCCGAGAAGGCGTACGTGCCCACGTTACGCCTTCCGGGATTAGTGCTGCACTTATGACCGTCAGTAAATTTTGAGCATGCGCCCCTTAAATTCCAAATTGCAAACCTGTTCACTCCGATCAAAACCTAAATGGTTTCCCACTTAGGAGCGTATTACTATGTGGTTATAAATATTACTACTCCAAGATGACTGCACATTCCTCCTCAACTCCTTATCCACAAAAAGTCAAAAACAAACAAATCATTCATCATCGTTCCCTTGCGTCTGACATTTCCAGCGTGAGTTCTTGGTCGAGAGATTGCCACCAGGGAGAGGCAAGCCTAGAAGCGGGAGCACGAGAGATGTCCCGCCTCCCCGCGATAGTAGCCAACATGTCCCGTCGCACGACCATAGCAGCAGAGAGGTCCCGCCATGCCGCCGAAGCAGCACGGAGGACCCGCCGCGCCATCGATGCAGCAGACTGGTCCGGCCGCACCGCGGAAGCAGAAGAGATGTCCCTCCGCACCGTGAATGCAGCAGAGATGTCCTCCCTTGCCGCGGTGGCCTGGGAAAATGCCTCGCGGGCAGGCGACGACTCTTACAGGCGCATGCGTGCCCTCGTCCATAGGTAGATGGATTAGATCTCCAGGTGGGCGAGGTTGCCGGATGACCTGCAAGCCTCGTTTGAACAGTCTACCGACGTCATCCGGCAACTAAATGAGAGCAATGCGAAGCTCTAGGCCGAGCGCGACCTGCTGAGGGCGAAGATCGTCGGAAGTGAGGAGCAGCAGGAGCAGACCATTGCCTTGTTGAAGAGGACCGGCGTCATCATCGAGAATCTTATGGACGAGAATAACAAGCTGCGCATCGAGCGCAAAAGGCTGGTGGAGGAATCCATGGATGCTCTCAAGTAGCATCTTGAGGACAAGAAAGAGCTCATCGCCGCTCGCTGCGGAGACTAGTTCCCGTGGCCTGCAACAACGCATCAAGAAAGTAGAGATCAGCGAGCCAGATCGTTGTCTTCCTTCTTCTTTTGCCCTTGTGTATTTCGGGCGTTGCCGCATGTGGCTTTTTTTAATTATGTTTCTAAATATATAAGACAATTATTATCCACTCTCATCGTCCTTATATTGATCATGCTTGCTATAAGTCGCAGTCGATGCTATATAGGTCCGTCGGATCTTACATCAAGATCCATGCAAAACTTTCTTTTCATATTTTCATTTTTCTCTCTTAAATCTCAGTCCAGTGAGACATAGCCACACCATAGAACAGGTGCTCGGGCGCCATTAATGGATACCTTGGGAGGGAGGTGCGCGGCGGGTAGCGGTCAAAGGGCTTTCCTCCCGATGAGCATGTGCAGGGGTCTGATCGCACACCTCCAGTTCTCAAATAGCTACCCCGCACAACACCTCCTATCCAATAAAAAAAGGGGACGCGTGGCCGCACGTAATTGGTAAGTCGAACACCCACGGTTTCAATAATACCTGTGTTTCCCATTTGTAACGTGGCAGCACTTGTTCCAAAATGACTTTGTTGATTGTTAATGGGTGGGCCTTCACAAATCGAACAGAAAAATTACCACAGCATGTTGGTGCCATGTCATGAGACCATGCCAAGTTTCATGATTTTCAGGCGTGTTTTGGAATTACAGGAATTAAAAAACCAAGTTTCTCAATCTTTCCAGCCGAGCCACGACGCCCAGATGTTTAAATTTCACTCCCATCTCTTGCACAGGACCTAAAATACACCCAAGGACACATGTGTGATTTTTCAAACAACTTGGGTGCACTGGAGCATGTGCTTGTAGTTCAGATTTGAATTATGCATATTAAATGCCCAGAAACTCAATTAATGTATAAAAAGGCCAAACGAACCCGGAATAATTCCAAAATTTAGCACGGTACTTCTATTTGGTCTAATCTGGCTATGTAAAAAAATAAGGCAGGAGAAGCCAGTGTACGTATGTCGTTTTGCACATGGAGGTGACACACTCCCTCTCGGAACCACGAGCCTTCTTGAGGGAAGCTCCGGTTTGCAAGAAGCTTACACCAAAGCTTGTCCCAATTCGGCCAAAAATATTACCACAGCATGTTGGTGCCATGTCATGACACCATGCCAAGTTTCATGATTTTCAGGCGTGTTTTGGAATTACAGGAATTAGAAAACCAAGTTTCTATATCTTTCCTGTCGAGCCACGACGCCCAGATGTTTGAATTTCACTCCCATCTCTTGCATGGGACCTAGAAATTCACCCAATTACACACATGTGATTTTTCAAACAACTTTGGTGCACTTGAGCATGTGCTTGTAGTTCAAATTTGAATTATGCACACTAAATGCCCAGAAACTCAATTAATGTATAAAAAGGCGAAACGAGCCTGGAATAATTCCAAAATTTAGCACGGTACTTCTATTAGGTCTAATCTGGCTCTGTAAAAAAATAAGGCAGGAGAAGGCAGTGTACGTATGTCGTTTCGCACACGGAGGTGACACGTTCCCTCTCGGAACCACGAGTCTTTTGGAGGGAAGCTCCGGTTTGTAAGGAGCTTACACCTAAGCTTGTCCCAATTTGGCCAAAAATATTACCGCAGCATGTTGGTGCCATGTCATGACACCATGCCAAGTTTCATGATTTTCAGGCATGGTTTGGAATTATAGGAATTAAAAAATCAAGTTTCTCAATCTTTCCGGCCGAGCCACGACGCCCAGATGTTTGAATTTCACTCCCATCTCTTGCATGGGACCTAGAAATTCACCCAAGGACATACATGTGATTTTTCGAACAACTATGGTGCACTAGAGAGTGTGCACGTAGTTCAAATTTGAATTATGCACATTAAATGCCTAGAAAACTCAATTAATGTATAAAAAAGGCAAAACGAGCCGGAATAATTCCAAAATTTAGCACGGTACTTATATTTGGTCTAATCTGGCTGTGTAAAAAAGTTAAGGTGGGAGAAGGCAGTGTACGTATGTCATTTCGCACACGGAGGTGACACGTTCCCTCTCAGAACCACCAGCCTTGTTGAGGGAAGCTCCGGTTTGCAAGAAGCTTAGACCAAAGCTTGTGCCAATTCGGCCAAAAAACTTACCGCAACATGTTCGTGCCATGTCATGACACCATGCCAAGTTTCATGATTTTCAGGCGTGTTTTGGAATTACAGGAATTAAAAAACCAAGTTTCTATATCTTTCCTGTCGAGCCACGACGCCCAGATGTTTGAATTTCACTCCCATCTCTTGCATGGGACCTAGAAATTCACCAAATGATACACATGTGATTTTTCAAAAAACTTTGGTGCACTGGAGCTTGTGCTTGTAGTTCAAATTTGAATTATGCACATTAAATGCCCAGAAACTAAATTAATGTATAAAAAAGGCGAAACGAGCCCGGAATAATTCCAAAATTTAGCACGGTACTTCTATTTGGTTTAATATGGATGTGCAAAAACATTAAGGCGGGAGAAGGCAGTGTACCTAAGTCATTTCGCACACGGAGGTGACACGTTCCCTCTCGGAACCACGAGCCTTCTAGAGGAAAGCTCCGGTGTGCAAGAAGCTTACACCAAAGCTTGTCCCAATTCGGCCAAAAAAATTACTGCAGCATGTTCGTGCCATGTCATGAGACCATGCGAAGTTTCATGATTTTCAGGCGTGTTTTGGAATCATAGGAATTAAAAGACCAAGTTTCTCAATCTTTTCAGCCGAGCCACGACGCCCAGATGTTTGAATTTCACTCCCATCTCTTGCGTGGGACCTAGAAATTCACCCAAGGACACACATGTGATTTTTCAAACAACTATGGTGCACTGGAGCACGTGCTTGTAGTTCAAATTTGAATTATGCACATTAAATGCCTAGAAACTCAATTAATGTATAAAAAAGGCCAAACGAACACGGAATAATTCCAAAATTTAGCACGATACTTCTATTTGGTCTAATCTGCATGTGTAAAAAATTAAGGCGGGAGAAGGCAGTGCACGTATGTCGTTTCGCACACGGAGGTGACACGTTCCCTCTCGGAACCAGGAGCCTTCTTGAGGGAAGCTACGGTTTGCAAGAAGCTTACACCAAAGCTTGTCCCAATTCGGCCAAAAAATTTACTGCAGCATGTTGGTGCCATGTCATGACACGATGCCAAGTTTCATGATTTTCAGCCGTGTTTTGGATTTATAGGAATTAAAAACCAAGTTCCTCAATCATTCTGGCTAAGCCACGACACCCAGATGTTTGAATTTTATTCCCATTTCTTGCATGGGACCTATAAATTCACCCAAAGACACACATGTGATTTTTCAACAAAGTTTGGTGCAAGCATGTGCTTGTAGTTCAAATTTGAATTATGCACATTAAATGCCCAGAAACTCAATTAATGCATAAAATGCCAAACGAACCCGGAATAATTCCAAATTTAAACACGACACTCATGTACTAGTTGCATGTTCACTGTACCTAAATGTTCTACCAATTCAAACACCATCCTTTCCCTCCATAACACCACTTTGTCTTTCAAAATATAATGAAAAAATCAGGTATAATAGTTTACTAGAAAGAATTGTGTGGGATGCGATATAAAATATCTTGGCGCATCGTCTTGTCTGGCTTACGCATGAAGCTTCGTCGTCTACAGTCCATCGCCCCCACTTGAACCGCACTTGCGCGCCAGTTTCTTGCGGCACCGAGCGAATTTTTTTTTGCCACCGCGGAAATATCTACCTCCCCGCCCCCTCCCTCCTACCAAAAGCCACATTTCCACTGTTCCTCCTTGCTTTCCAAGTTCAAACCTTCATTGTTGCTTACTAGCAGCTCAGCCTCCTCGTCGGCAACCCTTCTTCTTGCAGTGTCGCCTCCTCGCCGGCGACCCTTCTTCTTGCTGTGCGACCTCCTCGCCGTCGACCCTTCTTCTTGCTGCGCGGCCTCGTTGATATGGTCAGGTAATTGTAACGCCCCGGATACAAATTTCCATATTTGTAACTTCGACTCTTGCCATTTTCGACTCTTAAGTTATGAGATTCCCTTCATGGTTGGGTTTTGTCTTCGTTTTGCATTTTTTTTTCATGTCAAGTATTTCATATCATGTCATCATGTGCATCACATTTGCATACGGGTTTGTCTCAGGCATCCGAGCATTTTCCCCGTTGTCCGTTTCGCAATCTGACACTCCTACGTCCACCGGCGCCCCCTTTTGGCTCTTTCCATGAGTGGGTGTTAAACTTTCTTGGAATGGACCAAGATTTGCCAAGCGGCCTTGGTACACCACCGGTAGACCGCCTGTCAAATTTCGTGCCATTTGGAGTCCGTTTGATACTCCAACGGTTAACCGTGCAACCCCGAAACCCCTCTCTCTTGCAGCCCAGCACCCCTCCACCACAGCCACTAGACCCACCTAACCTTCCCCTCCGCTCCCGGCCGTCCGATGGCGATCGAATAGTTCGAGAACGGATGAAAACCACCTCCCCTAGCCCTCTTTATATATATAGACATCCTCCCTTCTTTTTTTCAGAACCCTAGCCTACCCTAACCCTCCCCTAATCATCAGCCGCCGCCTCCTCATCGTACTCCGCACCGGCACGCTCCTCCGCTGCCACTTGGCGTGCCGCCAATCGCCGCTCCACCACCTGAGGCCCATGTCCGCCGCCCCAGGCCAGTGGCAAGCCTCCATGTCGCCCCTGCCTCATCGCCTCCACAGCGGCCCACCCGAGCCCGCGCGTGGCCGACCAGGCCCATCTGGCCGCGCCGCCAGCCCGCGCGAGCCCGAGCGCGCCCGCTCGCCTGGCTCCTCCCTGAGCCTCCCGATCCGCCTCGCCGGAGTCCTCCACCGCACCATCACCGCCCCACCACCTCGCCGCCGGTCTTCGTCCCCGTCGCCGGAGAGCGTCGCCGCCGTTTCCCCTAGGCCAGCTCCGCCAACATCCCTTCTCCCCTGCTCTTTTCTCTCTCCCTAACCCTAATCTCCCTCCTCTCTCCATGGACTGGAGCATGAGCTCCCTGCTGCGCGCCGTCGGGCCCTCGAGCTCGCTGGAGCTCTGGCCGACCCCGGATCCGACCGTCCCCGACCATCCCGACGCCTACCCACACCTCTCCGGCCATCTCCTTCTCTGTCTCCGGCCCCAACTCCGGCGGAACCCCATTCATCCTCGAACTTCGCACAAACCCTAGATCTGAGGTTGACCCTGAATTTTCCCTAAGTCCTTTTTCTGCTATATCATGGTGCACTATTCATCATGCCATAACTTTGTGTGTGTTGCTCCGTTTTGTGCTTTCGATATATCAAAATGTTCATCATGATGTGCTCTTCATTTTGTTCCATTGTGACATGCTTGTTTGAGTCTATCTTGATGCCCAAATCGTGGATGCAAGAGTGCTACAAATTGATAGGTGCCGATTCTTATCAGAGTGTGAGGATTTGTCATTTTTGCTACATTTGTTGTGTGCATCATATGGGCATGAGCTCTGCATGTGTTTTGATCTATGCCATGCCATATTTACAAGGGTGCTTGCCATGTATTTTTGTGATCTTTGTGGTGACTAGCACAAGCATGCAAAGTAGCCTTCGTGATATTGCTGATTTCAGGGACTTAGGATTTTGAAAAGTCCTTGCTCTGCTGTTATTTTTATACCATGTAAACTAGATGCTACAGTGAGATCCATGCTTGTTTTGAGTTGCTTCAGTAAGGATGATTTTGACATATGGTTATGCTCTATCCATCCATGCCCCTGTTTGCATTTATGGAGTTCCCTAGCATGACTTAAGCCTGCTCTACATTTGCTATAAAATGTTCCTGGCAGATTGTTTACATGTTAATCAATTTTGCGATGGTTGTTGTAGTTGATACAAGCATGCTATAAACTTGTTCTTGCCATGGTTAGCCTTATGATCTTGTCTTCTTGCTGGTAGTATGCTTATCTTGTCATGCAATGCCTTGTGGTGAGTGAATCGAGCTCGCAGAGATGCGTTCATAATTCTGTTTATGCCATGCCCAGTTTTCTGCTAAGTCTGAATCTGTTAACAAAACTTGATATGTTTACATGGGTGCCATCATATCTTCTGTGCCATTTTAGCTCATGGTCAGTAAGGGACTTTTGTTCTATGATTTGAGTATATTCATGCCATGCCTTTGTTTGCTATGTTCTGCTCCTCTAGCATGTTGTTTGCTTGCTATAAACATTTCTCCCCGATGTTAATTTCTGGCATGTTAGTATTTTCAGTTCGTGAAGCTGATATCTTTTGCACTTTTGCCATGCTTGTTTGAACCTGCTCTGGTGTGATTTAGCCATAGCTCAGTGTTCATATTTTGTCAAGCATCTTGAGTAGATCACTGTCATGTGCTTTGTTGCTATGTTGGAGTGCAGTAGCTTAGTTTCTTGTTGCATTCTAGTTGGCATCGTGCTGTTAATCACAGAATTGTGCCATTCTTGTTTTGCTTTCCATTTGCAAACCGTGCATCCGATTCCGGTGATCTTTATATCGATTTCGACCGAAGTCAACTCATCTTTCCATAGGCATACTTGTTTTGCCAAGTTGATGCCTGGTTCAATCTTTCCCTTCCAAAGCATGCATATGCATTGCATATCACATCCCGCATGTCATGCCATGTTTTGCATCATGTTGATTGTGCATTCCACCGTGGTTGATTGTTGTTCCTTTGCTTGTGTTATTCCCTTGGGTAGAGCCGAGAAATGAGTACGTGATCAAGGAACCCATTGAGAATGCTAACGAGGATCAAGCTTTCGTCAACTCTGAGAATTTTGCAAGCAAGATGACCATACCCTCGAAATCACTTCTATCTTTGCTTGCTAGTTGTTCGCTCTATTGCTATGCCGCGATACCTACCACTTGCTATATCATGCCTCCCATATTGCCATTTCAAGCCTCTAACCCACCTTTCCTATCAAACCGTTGTTTGGCTATGTTACCGCTTTGCTCAGCCCCTCTTATAGCGTTGATAGTTGCAGGTGAAGATGAAGTTTGTTCCTTGTTGGAACATGGATTTTGTTGGGATACCATTATTATATCTTGTTTACTTTAATGCACCTATATACTTGGTAAAGGGTGGAAGGCTCGACCTTATGCCTGGTGTTTTGTTCCACTCTTGCCGCCCTAGTTTCCGTCATACCGGTGTTATGTTCCTTGATTTTGCATTCCTTACGCGGTTGGGTGTTATGGGAACCCCTTGATAGTTCTCCTTGAATAAAACTCCTCCAGCAAGGCCCAACCTTGGTTTTACCATTGGCCACCTAAGCCTTTTTCCCTTGGGTTCCGCGGACTCAAGGGTCATCTTTATTTTAAACCCCCGGGCCAGTGCTCCTCTAAGTGTTGGTCCAAACTAGAGCCCCTTGCGGCGCCACCTCGGGGAAACTTGAGGTTTGGTTTTAGTTGTACGGATTGCTTATCCGGTGTGCCCTGAGAACGAGATATGTGCAGCTCCTATCGGGATTTGTCGGCACATTCGGGTGGCTTTGCTGGTCTTGTTTTACTATTATCGAAATGTCTTGTAACCGGGATTCCGAGTCTGATCGGGTCGTCCTAGGAGAAGGAATATCCTTCATTGACCGTGAGAGCTTGTGATGGGCTAAGTTGGGACACCCCTGCAGGGTTTTGAACTTTCGAAAGTCGTGCCCGCGGTTATGGGCGGATGGGAATTTATTAATATCCAGTTGTAGAGAACTTGACACTTCACTTAATTAAAATGAATCAACCGCGTGTGTAGCCGTGATGGTCTCTTTTCGGCGGAGTCCGAGAAGAGAACACGGTCTCGTGTTATGCTTGAACGTAAGTAGCTTCAGGTTCACTTCTTGATCACTATTAGCTTCTCGGCCGTGTTTTGCTTCTCTTCTCGCTCTCTTTTGCGTAAGTTAGTCACCACATATGCTAGTGCTTGCTGCAGCTCCACCTCACTACCCTGTGCTACCTTTAAGCTTAAATAGTCTTGATCGCGAGGGTGTGAGATTGCTGAGTCCCCATGACTCACAGATACTTCCAAACAGATGCAGGTGCCGATGATGCCAGTGCATGGGATGCTACCGAACTCAAGTGGGAGTTCGACGAGGATTCGGGCCGTTACTATGTGTCTTTTCGGGATGATCAGTAGAGGAGCCCAGTTGGGGCGATCGGGGATCTAGCATTTGGGGTTGTCTTTCTTTATTTTGGTTCCGTAGTCGGACCTTGATTGTATTCTGGATGATGTATGATATATTTATGTATTGTGTGAAGTGGCGATTGTAAACCAACTCTTTATCCCTTTCTTATTCAGTACATGGGATGTGTAAAGATTACCCCTCTTGTGACATGCCTACCATGCGGTTATGCCTCTAAGTCGTGCCCCGACACCTGGGAGATATAGCCGCATCGTGGGTGTTACAGTAATCCACACCCCACCCACACCATCGTCCTCCTTTCCCGTCCCACATGCCCTAACTGACGGAGCGACACCTTCCACCGAAATCACTGCCCCCTCCTCCAATTAAGTGCTGCCCATAGCCATTTTACACGCAGTATAACATGGAGCTGAGTAGCATGCAGCCGCACGCGCGAACGAGGTCGCTACCGTCGTGTCGACCACCAGATCTTGGAGGAGCACCTCGTCTTCGAGGCCACCGTCGACACCGTCGCACGGTTGTCTACTTTAAAATACAGTTCGTGATGTTTTCTTGAGGCCACCGCCAGTGCCTTCTAGTGATTTGTCCTCTATAATGTTAATATGCAATCTGATATTCAGTTAACAGTTTGGTCCTCTGAAATGTAATGTTCAGTTAACACTTTGGTTCAACAATTGCTACATTTCGTAGTACTGTTCCCAAGCATTCTTTGTTTTGTTATCTGTCTTATCTTCTAGTACATGTTTCTATTCTAGAATGTCGTGCTCAGTTAACTATTTTGGTTCATTCAGTCTGTTGTCCATTTAACTGTTTGGTTCAGTTCTGCAATTTGATTTTCATTTGTTGTGGATACAATTTTGTATCGTTATGCATGTGACACCAATCGAATTTGGCTATACTCAATACATATTCTACTGATAGTATGGCAACTCTCAGTTAACCTGATCAAGATCTTCCTTATGTGTGTTGTAGAGAAACAATGGGAGACACTGCGGTTTACCATCGAGGTTTGTTCAAGAAGGGTCCTTTGGCTAATAGCACATTATTGTGCAGTTGCAAGAATCATTCTAATATGTAGGTTTCTTACAACTTGGTCTTGCACATGTAGGTCCTGCTGCCAGAGGCTTAGACCCACTGTTCGACCCATTTTGCATATGGGGAAATGAGATGTCCATGAATATCAGTCAAGTCAAGAAACTCAAAAAGATTGTTAGGATGAAGAAACTTGCGATGAATAACAGCAAGATCTTTGTTTGCACAATGAAGAAGACATTAGTCAACTATAGGATGGTACCAACTCTTTTACCTTGTTTTTACCCCTTGTGCCATTTCAAAATTTACAGCAGCGATTTATGCATAGCTTTGTTTTCAGTAATTTTCAAAGCAGTTCACCGATGATTACCTCTCAAACCACCTGCATGGTCAATAGGTGAGGAAGGTATTCATTCAACACCCATGGTACAATATTGAAGTCTTGATGAAGAGGACGAAGGTTGGGCGAGCAATTATCCATAGCCACTGGCCTAAAGTTGCAATGACATTCAACATCACTCGAGGCTCAATATTTGCCTTCCGCTTCTGCAGTTTCCCAAATGAGATTCATCTGTCTATTTACCGTGTATGATGCTACTTTCCAAAGGTTTTTGATACTGCATGTGAAACTTGGTGCTGTTGTGTAATGGCGTAACTGAGTGCCGAAGCTATCTGATGTAATTCGATTATGAAATCATGGTTGCTTTTATACAGATATGAAATATCTGCGTGTTTTATATGAAATATCAGTTTGATTAGTACATGGATTATCGATAATAGGCTAATTACCCTGCTTATTGGGGTTTTCTATTGCAAACGGTTACTGAGACAGCACCGTGGGAGATGAACTCAAACAACCCACATGGTTTCTAGAAAGTAGGTGTGTTCGATCAACTAACAATCACACACGGCTTCCGGCAGCGAACTGTTTGCATTAGGCCACCTTGCACACATGTTTCCACACTAAGAATTGTGTGGGATGTACATACCTATGGAAATGATTTTCTGGGATTCACCGTGTGGGATGTACATACCTACGGAAATGATTTCTGGGATTCACCGTGTGGGATGAACATACCTACGGAAATGATTTATGGGATTCACCGTGTGGGATGTGCATACCTACGGAAATGATTTCTGGGATTCACCGTGTGGGATGTACATACCTACGGAAATGATTGGGTTTCCATGCCTCGCTCGATCGCACACAGCCCCAGCCTGGGTCCCAAGAGGGCCCATCCCCGACGATTTCGGGGTCATGTGGGAAGGACCCCCCTATCGCCCACACTCACTTGGCGACGGTTCCAAATGCCATCGCGGAATGGGATTTTAAACCGTTTGTTTAGGACGTCGTTGTACCAGTGCACCTTTATGCAAAACTAGTTGCATGTCTGTCGGTGGAACCGGCCTCATGAACGTGGTCATGTAAGGTTAGTTCGGGCTGCTTCATCCAACAATACCGCCGAATCAAAATAAGACATTGGTGGTAAGCAGTATGACGATCACCGCCCATAACTCTTTGTGTTTTACTCGTGCATATCATCTACGCATAGACCTGGCTCGGATGACACTTTTGGGGAACGTAGCATGCAATTTAAAAAAAAAATCCTACGCACACGCAAGATCATGGTGATGCATAGCAACGAGAGGGGAGAGTGTTGTCCACGTACCCTCGTAGACCGAAAGCAGGAGCGTTTGACAACGCGGTTGATGTAGTCAAACTTCTTCTCATTCCAACCAATCAAGTACCGAACGTACGGCACCTCCGAGTTCTGCACACGTTCAGCTCAATGACGTCCCTCGAACTCTTGATCCGGAAAAGTGTCGAGGGAGAGTTCCGTCAACATGATGGCATGGTGACGGTGACGATGAAGTGATCCGCGCAAGGCTTCGCCTAAGCACTACGTGAATATGACCAGAGGCATAAATTGTGGAGGGGGGCGCCGCACACGGCTAACAATGTTTTTTGTGTGCTCTAGAGGTGCCTCCCTTCATATATATACGTTGGAGGGAGGAGAGGCAGCCAATGGGGCACCCCAAGTAGGAGGAAACCTACTTGGGGTCCTCCCAATTCGGTCTCCCCCATTCCTATTCCTATTCGGAGTAGGAAGGGAAGAGAGGGAAGGGGGAATCCTATTCCCTTTTTCCTTTCCTCCTTCCCCTTTTCTACTCCAATTTGGCAGCCCACATGAGAGGGGCACACCAGCCCCTTAGGGGCTGGTATGTCCCCCTCTTGGCCCATTGAGGCCCATGTAGTTGCCGGGGGGATGCCGAGAACCCCTTCCGGTCACCCGATATACACCCGGTACCCCGGGAACACTTCAGATGTCTGAATATCATTGTTCGATATGTGAATCTTTACCACTCGACCATTTCGAGACTCCTTGTCATGTCTGTGATCTCATCCGGAACTCTGAACAACATTCGGTCACCAAATCACATAACTTGTATAATACAAAATCATCATCGAACGTTAAGCGTGCGGACCCTAGGGGTTCGAGAACTATGTAGACATGACCAAGACACCTCTCCAGTCAATAACCAACAGTGGAACCTGGATGCTCATATTGGTTCCCACATATTCTACGAAGATCTTTATTGGTCGTATTGTAATGACAACATACATTATTCCCTTTGTCATCGTTATGTTACTTGCCCAAGATTCGATCGTCGGTATCTCCATACCTAGTTCAATCTCGTTACCAGCAAGTCTCTTTACTCGTTCCGTAATGCATCATCCCACAACTAACTCATTAGTCACATTGCTTGCAAGGCTTATTATGATGTGCATTACCGAGAGGGCCCAGAGATACCTCTCTGATGCTCGGAGTTACAAATCCTAATTTCGATCTATGCCAACCCAATAAACACCTTCGGAGATACCTGTAGAGCATATTTATAATCACCCAGTTACGTTGTCACGTTTTATAGCACACAAGGTATTCCTCCGATATCCGGGAGTTGCATAATCTCATAGTCAAAGTAATATGTATAAGTCATGAAGAAAGCAATAGCTATAAAACTTAACGATCATTATGCTATGCTAATGGATGGGTCTTGTCCATCACATCATTCTCCTAATGATGTGACCTCATTCATCAAATGACAACACATGTCTATGGTTAGGAAACTTAACTTTCTTTGATTAACGAGCTAGTCTAGTAGAGGCTTACTAGGGACACGGTGTTTTGTCTATACATCCACACATGTATCAAGTTTCCGGTTAATAAAATTCTAGCATGAATAATAAACATTTATCATGATATAAGGAAATATAAAATAACAACATTATTATTGCCTCTAGGGCATATTTCCTTCACCAACCACCTTGGGTGCAGGCGGTCGTGCTACGGGCTTCGGTCAGCTCCGCCTGAACTTCGGAGCACTCCGCAAGAGGAAGGGATCTCCGAGCTGCAGTGGTAATGCCTACCGGTCGTTGAAGCAAAGGAAATACATAGCCATAGACGAGTAAGTACCTCATCTTCATATTTCTCTGAGTGCTGCATCCTTTTCTAACCATGGCTCCCCAGGGTCCCTTCGGTTGGAGCGACGAGATCTCCTGAGGAGCGGCCTCCGTCAGTCCCTGGCTCGCCACTGATCCTGAGCCCTTCTTGCCTGACCGCTGCACGTGGCTTGGGGCCCATTCCTGAGGAGGGCGCGTCGACAAGGGGTCTTGATCATGTGTTCTTGTTGCCCTTCCTCCGCGGTCCTGCTTGGGGTGCTGAAGGCGTGCCGAGGGCCCCTCCATTGGTCATTGCCCGCAGTTGGACGACCTCAGCCCTGGCTTCGTCTTCAAGCAGCGAGGCCCCGTCCTGCAGCGCCTCTGCCGAGGCCCAAGAGGCAGCAGGGAAGGCGCCGGTCTCCAGCCCCCTGCTAGGAGAAGGCCAGCCACCTCAAGCTTCCTCGATGATTCCCGGCGTGGAGGACGGACCCGGCCGCGCATTTGAGCTTGTGCGTGGGTGCAGCACTGTCCGTCACGAGCTCTTCTGGGAGGCGATGGGTGCACTAAGCCGGCTCGGAGAAGAGCTCTCCGTCGTTGACGCCTGTCTCGAGGTGGAGGACCTTCGGCTGGCGGACGAGTGGCATTAGTTGAAGGTGGTCGTCAACCTCGGCCGTCTTCAACACGAATACACCAATGCACAGGCCAAGGCATCCCTTGCGACCTCACGCGAGGCTAGCACCCGGGCCTTGGAGGAGGCCAGGGAGGCTAACCGCCACCGCGAGGTCGCCGAGGAGCACGAACAAGAGCTCCGGGCCTTGGAGGAGGCCAGGGAGGCTGACCGCCGCCGCGAGGTCGCCGAGGAGCGCGAACAAGAGCTCCGGGCCTTGAATGTTACCCTCGAGCAGCAGTTCGAGATGTACAGGGTTGTCTTGGCATCAATGAGGGGGCGCCTCCAGAAGAGAAGGAGATCCAGAAGCGCGAGGAGGTGCTGATGTTGGAGGCCTCAAAGCGCAGCCTCGAGCTTGAGCGGCTGGAGACGAGGGAGCGCCATGTGGCCGTGGCTAAAGATGTTGTGACCACACGTGAGGCGAAGATCCAGGAGGAGGTTGACCCGAGGGTGGCGAAGGCTCACGCAGATCTTGCCAACGAGTATGACTTGAAGTTGAAGTTCCTGGAGGCTGAAGCTGAGGGCAGGACCATCGTCCTTAGGTCAAGGCTGGACAAGGCGGAGCAGCACGAGAGGACCGCTGCGGCGGCCCAGACCACTGCCCAGGCTGACCTGGCCTCCATGCATGCTGATCTTCTCTCGCTCCAGCAGCAGATTGATGACACCACGTCCCTCACGCAGCAGAATAGGGAGGAGGTGTGCCGTCGGCAGACGCTGCAGCCGAGCATGCCCCCATGCTCCAGGCCCTCAGGGTGAGGGCCAACCGAGCCCTGGGTATCATCTGCAAGGAAAACATCCCTCATCCCCGCGTGGAAGACTATGCCAGCCACCTTCACTTCTTCACCGAAGTCGTGACGCGCCTGGAGGACCAGGCCATGACGCCCGCTAATCGCTCTCTGACTATAGCGCCAGAAAAGCTCTTGTCTGCTAGGACTATGTCGGTATTTCCCCAAAGAGGAAGGGATGATGCAGCATAGCGATGGTAGGTATTTCCCTCAGTGAAGAAACCAAGTTTATCGAACCAATAGGAGAACAAAGAAACACAACGTAAACAACACCTGCACACAAATAACAACACCTCGCAACCCGACGTGTTAAAGGGGTTGTCAATCCCTTTCGGGTAACGATGCCAGAAATTGGTAATAGATTGAAATAATAGATCGCAAATAAAATAAAGTGCAACAAAGTATTTTTGTATTTTCGGTTTAATAGATCTGAATAAAAATGCAAAGGAAAAGTAGATTGCAAGCAAATATATAAGAAAGAAGACCCCGTGGCCGCAGATTTGACTAGTGGCTTCTCTCGAGAAATATAACAAACAGTGGGTAAACAAATTACTGTTGGGCAATTGATTGAACCTCCAATAATTATGACGATATCCAGGTAATGATCATTACATAGGCATCACGTCCCAGATTAGTAGACTGACTCCTGCCTGCATCTACTACTATTACTCCACACATCGACCGCTATTGTCGGCATTCTGGGAACGGGGGTCCCCAGACTTGCCTGCCTGCGGCCTGCGGCGTGGCTCTAAAGGGGGCCTAGCATGGCCCATCTGCATCAACATAGACCCAAGACCCTCGCGAGGGGCCAAGCCTCGCGGGGCGGACGACACGGAGCTTCCTCAGGCACGGCCTCATCAAGCTGGCTCGCGAGGAGGCGGAGAGATCAAGGCGGTGTACCTCACAAGGTGCCCGTGACGCAAGCCATGACGACCAAAGGAGCCAGGCGGGCGCCAGCCGTGCAGTGGCCTCCTTTCCTTTTTGGTGCAAAGGGAGCAAGCGCAGGCGAGAGCATCAAGAAAAGGCACCCGTTTCGGTGCAACGAGACCAAGACCATTCCAACGCCAGGGAGGAAGTCATTGTGGAGCCCAAGCCAGTGTCACCACCAGAGCCTTTGGCAGGCGAGGACCAACTTTAGTCAGGATAAGTGTACCAGATGTTCCCCTTCAAAATGGCCAATTGTTGGCGCCCTTCCCGCTCAATATTTGGGAAGAGGCCCAGGGCCTTTGCCTATAAATAGGACTAGCCACCCCCAGGGTAGAGGGGCAATCAAGAAGGGAGAATCTAGAAGCCAAGAGAGAAACTAGCTAGGATAGGATCGAGTAGCATCACACACACACAGAGAGAGAGAGAAGGGCGACTGAACTCCTCCTAGCAGTTCATCCCCCCAGCCAAGAACAGACCCTCGCGAGGCTGTTCTTCCTTGTATTGCTCATCATCATCAGCCCAAGAGGCAATCCACCACACCACACACTGGAGTAGGGTATTACACCACAACGGTGGCCCGAACCAGTATAAACCCTGTGTCTCTTGTGCTGTTCATTCCATAGCTTAGATCTTAGCGAGGCGGAGGGGTCCAGGTAGGTAGAAGGCGAAATCTCCGCGCGCACCCTAGTGTTTGAACCTCAAGGGTCTGCCGGAACCCGAAATCCGACAGCTATCCAGCATGCATCTAGTGTATTAAGTTCATGGAAAAATGGAGTAATGCAATAAGAACGATGACATGATGTAAAAAAGATCCGTTTATCTATTGTGTTAGATATAGATCCCATCTTTTTATCCTTAGTAGCAACGATACATACGTGTCAGTTCCCTTTCTGTCACTGGGATCAAACACTGTAAGATCAAACCCACTACCGGGAACCTCTTCCCATTGCAAGATAAATAGATCAACTTGGCCAAACAAAACCCAAATATCGGAGAAGAAATACGAGGCTATAAGAGATCATGCATATAAGAGATCAAAGAAACTCAAATAACTTTCATGGATATAAAAAGATAGATCTGATCATAAACTCAAAGTTCATCGGATCCCAACAAACACACCGCAAAAGAGTTACATCATATGGATCTCCAAGAGACCATTGTATTGAGAATTCAGCGAGAGAGAGAAAGCCATCGAGCTACTAACCACGGACCCGAAGGTCTGCAAAGAACTACTAACACATCATTGGAGAGGCACCAATGGAGGTGGTGAACCCGATCCGAGATGGTGTCTAGATTGGATCTGGTGGTTTTGGACTCCACGGTGACTGGATGAATATTTTGTCAACTCCCCTAGGGTTCTGGTATTTTTGCGGTATTTATAGAGCAAAGAGGCGATCCGCGGGGCACCCGAGGTGGGCACAACCCACCAGGGCATGCCCTAGTGGGGTTTCCCCTCCTCGGGACTTCCCCCAGGTGCAACCAGGGCCCATCATGTTCCTTCTGGTCCATAAAAAATCTCTGTAAAGTTTCGTGGCATTTGGACTCCGTCTTATATTGATTCTGCGATGTAAAAAACACGGAAAAAACAGGAACTGGCACTTGGCACTATGTCAATAGGTTAGTACCAAAAATGATATAAAATGATTATAAAATATCCAAGATTGATAATATAACAACATGGAACAATCAAAAATTATAGATACGTTGGAGACGTATAACCCGCGAGCTTGTCGAGGAGAGGAGTCGGAGCCTCCTAGGGCACGCGTTCTCACGCGTCTTCAGTCACCTTCAGAACCTCGACCCCCACTTTGACCTTGACGCCGCCATAGCCCCAGTTCCCAGGGCTATCCGGGACAACCTGTCGCACTGGGTGGACAATCACGTGGACGCCCTGGTCAGGGTGTTCGCCACCGAGGACGACGCGGTGGTGGGTGCGGTCGACGACGGTGAAGACGACGCTAGCGACAATGCTACCTGCGCGTACGAGAGCGACTAGGGCGACGCCGCGAGCAGCATGTCTAGTCAAGACCACACTCCTTTGCCTTGAGCCTGCACGTGAAGACTTGGGCACGGCCCCGCAGGGAGCATTTTGGAGGGGAGCCCCTCATGTATGTAAATTAATGTTCTGTTCTTCCCCTTTTTTAAAGTCGGGCCTGAAGCGTGCTCCTGTGAGCTTGTGAGCCCCTGAGCAGGGCTGTCATTGCGACTTATCATGATCCTAGCCGGCCTTGAACGGGTTGTGAGGTTGTCGGCGTGCCTTTCTCCTGAGGCAAGACCTTAGGAGCTCGTGGGCTCTGGGCCTCCCGAAGAGCCAGCGGATCCGTCCGAGGGGGCCACGCTAGGAGCGTCCTGCAGACCGCGACAGGATGCTTACGTGGCAATCTTGCGACGCATACACTCTTGCCCTGAAGGGGTCCTGCCTAGGTGGTCCAGACACTCCTGGCGCGGTCTGCCGACCTGCCCCCAAGCCGGAGGGTCAGGGGTGCGAGCCTTAAAAGCACGACAAACAACCAAAACACAATAAAATCGGAAGAAACCAGAGAAAGCCCCCCCCCCCACACACACACACTTTTTAGATAGCAAAAGAACTTCAAGTCTCAGTCCAAAAGGCGGTGAATCGAGCTACAAAAAAGGGGCGAAAGCGAACGATCGCGTTCGGCACCTAGCTAGTCTTCTTGTCTTCCCACCAGTGCGGAGCTAAGTGCTTTCACTAGATGTGAGCATAGTCACTGGGGACAGTGTCGATGGCTAGAGCGAAGCAAGGTGCTTCCACTTGGACGTGGCCGGGAGCCCCCGAGGCCGAGGAGCGGCGCTCTGGAGACTCCGGGGCATGTACAACCCCACTCATTATTACGTGAGTGTCATGAGCGGAGACCTTCATAGGCGTGAGCCTTGCTTCATATCACCAGATGAGGGCCCCGCCCTGTGCCACCCCTGACCACCATTGGGGCGTCCAGAAACTAGGACAAGACCAAGGAGTGAGAGGGACGCTAGCGGTGCCCTGGGCGACCTTGTGCCCTTTGTTGGGGGGAAAGGCTCGCCGGCGCCTTCCCCAGTAGAGGACCTACCTCCGTGCAGTGCCTTGCTCCGCGCGGCGCATGGGAAGCCCTGGCTCCTGGCCCCTCCCATGCAACCCCCAGTGCACCAACCCTGCTAGGAGGGGGCCACTGACCTTGGGTCTCCAGCTGCTGCTGTGACCTGGTTCACCTGCAGCCCAAGGTTAGCGTATGCGTGCTCCCGAGGCACCAGCTGTACCCTACTGTCGTCGTCGCTGAAGGGGTCAGTGAAGCCTTCAGGCAGCTTGTGGAAGACCCCAGGCTCGGGCGTTCCGCCTCCCCATCCTGGCTCGGGAACGAAGTAGGACCGCCTCCTGGTGTGTACTGCAGATCCATCATGCGGGGCCGTAGGCGTCCGCGGCCGCCGCGCTAGAGCCATCACTTGGGTGCCCCATGCCTTGGGTCGCTGGCCGCGGTGCTTGGCCCTGGTGGTTGCTGGGCAACATCCAAGCATGGCCTTGTAGAGGGCCAACATCGCTTGTTCCTCTTGGAGGTGGCGCCGTTGTGGTAGGGCGCGCGGCGTTGGGGATCATGCCGATGTCGTCGGGTCCCCTGAACGCTCCGGAAGGCACGCGAGCCCGTCTGGGCCTTGCGCGCGCCTCCGCCACAACCTAGGGCGTGGACAAGCAGCAGAAGGGCGCCGTTCCCCTGCAAGCAGCGTCAAGCAGTTCGGCGACGCACTCCAACAGGGAGTCGCGGCCGCTCTCCACCAACCTGCACCGCCGCAGCTCCCGTACCATGATGAGTGCGGATCGCATGTTCACCTGCTCCTGCCAGGTGTGCGGTGCCATCGCCGCGGCGTAGCCTAAAGATCGCATGGTAGCGCGCATGTGCCGCGGTGTGAGGGCGGACGGCACCGGCCCACGCTGCCCGCGTCCGGCGGTGTATGCGCCGCCTGGAGCACGAGTTTAGGTCTTTTTGAGCGGTCGACACCGCCCGGGCGGGCCACCCAGCCCAGTGCTCGGCGTGAACCCTCGAACCATCAGCCATCGGAGCCGCGGGGTGATGGAGAGCCGATCGACGGAAAAGAGACCTCGGTGCACCCCTACCTAGCGCGCCTAATGTCGGATTATGGGTTTTGCACACCCTTGAGAGGTTCGAACTCTAGGGTGTGCACGAAGAACACTCTCTCCTCAGCTTGCTCGCTAAACGATCCCACAGCCTAGCTCGACGGATCCGATGACGAGAGACACAAAGATTTATCCTGGTTTGGACCACCTTGCGGTGTAATACCCTACTCCAGTTTTGTGGTGGATTTCCTTGATGGGCTAAGGATGAACTAGTATAGTGGTGGAAAAACCTCAGGAGGGGAGGCGTTCTTGAGCTTGAAGAGCTGGTGGGTGTGAGGATGACCTGAATGTGATCCCCCTTCTAGGATGGTGGCTATGTCCTATTTATAGTGGCCTTGGTCCTCTTCCCAAATGTTAGGCGGGAAGGGATCCCACAATGGACAAGTTTGAAAGGGGACAACCAGTATAAGCTATCCTGACAAAAGTAGTCTTCGCCTGCAAAAGGATCTTCTACTACACAACCTTCTTCTTGTAGATGTTGTTGGGCCTCCAAGTGCAGAGGTTTGTAGGACAGTAGCAAATTTCCCTCAAGTGGATGACCTAAGGTTTATCAATCCGTGGGAGGCGTAGGATGAAGATGGTCTCTCTCAAACAACCCTGCAACCAAATAGCAAAGAGTCTCTTGTGTCCCCAACACACCCAATACAATGGTAAATTGTATAGGTGCACTAGTTTGGCGAAGAGATGGTGATACAAGTGCAATATGGATGATAGATATAGGTTTTTGTAATATGAAAATATAAAAAACAGCAAGGTAACTAATGATAAAAGTGAGCGAAAACAGTATTGCAATGCATTGAAACAAGGCCTAGGGTTCATACTTTCACTAGTGCAAGTTCTCTCAACAATAATAACATAATTGGATCATATAAGTATCCCTCAACATGCAACAAATAGTCACTCGAAAGTCACTAATAGCAGAGAACAGACGAAGAGATTATTGTAGGGTATGAAACCACCTCATAGTTATCCTTTATGATCGATCTATTCAAGAGTCCGTAGTAAAATAACACGAACCTATTCTTTCCGTTCAATCTATCCTGAAGTTCGTACTAGAATAACACCTTACGACACAAAATAACCAAAACCCTAATGTCACCTAGATACTCCAATGTCACCTCAAGTATCTGTGGGTATGATTATACGATATGCATCACACAATCTCAGATTCATCTATTCAACCAACACAAAGAACTTCAAAGAGTTCCCCAAAGATTCTACCGGAGAGTCAAGACGAAAACGTGTGCTAACCCCTATGCTTAATTTCACGAGGTCACGGACCCCGCAAGCTGAGCACCAAAACATACATCAAGTAGATCACATGAATATCCCATTGTCACCACAGATAAGCACATGCAAGACATACACCAAGTGTTCTCAAATCCTTAAAGACTCAATCCGATAAGAGAACTTCAAAGGGAAAACTCAGTCCATTACAAGAGAGTAGAGGGGGGGAAACATCATAAGATCCAACTATAATAGCAAAGCTCGCGATACATCAAGATCGTGCCAAATCAAGAACACGAGAGAGAGAGAGAGAGAGATCAAACACATAGCTACTGGTACATACCCTCAACCCCGAGGGTGAACTACTCCCTCCTCGTTCATCATGGAGAGCGTCGGGATGATGAAGATGACCATTGGAGAGGGGTTCCCCCTCCGGCAGGGTGCCGGAATGGGTCTAGATTGGTTTTCGGCGGCGGCGGAACTCCCGATCTAGGTTTCTTTCTGGAAGTTTGGGTATATATAAGAGGTGTTGGAGTCGGGAACAAGTCAGGGGGGTCCCCGAGGCGGCCACGAGATAGGGGGCGCGCCCAGGGGGGTAGAGCGCGCCCCCACCCTCGTGGTGGCCTCGGGACTCCTGTAGTCCATCTCCGGTACTCCGTGGGCTTTTTCTGGTCCAAAAACAATGTACGTGAAATTTCAGGTCAATTGGACTCCATTTGGTTTTACTTTTGGTCTTCATCACACAAAATATTTAAATCATGCACAACCCCGATGACAAGCGAAGCAAATGTTTCATACTTTTGATGGTCTCAAACTTTTTCAATCTTCACGCAATACATGAGCATGAGCCATGGACATAGCACTATAAGTGGAATAGAATGGTGGTTGTGGAGAAGACAAAAAGGAGAAACGGTCTCACATCAACTAGGCGTATCAACGGGCTATGGAGATGCCCATCAATAGATATCAATGTGAGTGAGTAGGTATTGCCATGCAATGGATGCACTAGAGCTATAAGTCTACGAAAGCTCAAAAAGAAACTAAGTGGGTGTGCATCCAACTCGCTTGCTGATACATCCATTTTGTATCATGCTTTTATATCAATATTTATTGCATTTATGGGCTGTTATTACACATTATGTCACAATAGTTATGCCTATTCTCTCTTATTTTACATGGTTTACATGAAGAGGGGCTGGCAGCGGGAATTCTGGGCTGGAAAAGGAGAAAATAGTAGATACCTATTCTGCACATCTCTAACAGTCCTGAAACGTCACGGGAGCATGTTTCGGAATATATATAAAATATTGGGCGAAAGAAGTACCAGAGGGGGGCACCCACCATCCATGAGGGGGGGTGCGCCCCACTGCTTCGTGGGCCCCCTGGCAGCCCTCTGATGCCCAACTTTGGCTACGTGGAGTCTTTCATCGGGGAAAAATCATAAGCAAGCTCACGGGACGAAACTCCACCGCCACGAGGTGGAACCTTGGCGGAACCAATCTGGGGCTCCGACGGAGCTATTCTGCCGGGGAAACTTCCCTCCGGGAGGGGAAAATCATCACCATCGTCATCACCATTGATCCTCACCGAGAGGGGGTCAATCTCCATCAACATCGTCACCAGCACCATCTCATCTCAAACCTTAGTTCATCTCTTGTATCCAATCTTTGTCTCAAAACCTCAGATTGGTACCTGTGTGTTGCTAGTAGTGTTGATTACTCCTTGTAGTTGATGCTAGTTGGTTTATTCGGTGCAAGATCATATGTTCAGATCCTTTATGCATATTAATACACCCCTAATTATGAACATGAATACGATTTGTGAGTAGTTACCTTTGTTCCTGAGGACATGGGAGAAGTCTTGCTATAAGTAGTCATGTGAATTTCGTATTCCTTTGATATTTTGATGAGATGTATGTTGTCTTTGTTCTAGTGGTGTCATGTGAACGTCGACTACATGACACTTCACCATTGTTTGGGCCTAGGGGAAGGCATTGGGAAGTAATAAGTAGATGATGGGTTGCTAGAGTGACAGAAGCTTAAACCCTAGTTTATGAGTTGCTTCGTAAGGGGCAGATTTGGATCCATATGTTTCATGCTATGGTTAGGTTTACCTTAATACTTCTTTGTAGTTGCGGATGCTTGCAATAGGGGTTAATCATAAGTGGGATGCTTGTCCAAGAAAGGGCAGTACCCAAGCACCGGTCCACCGACATATCAAATTATCAAAGTACCGAACGCAAATCATATGAGCGTGATGAAAACTAGCTTGACGATAATTCCCATGTGTCCTCGGGACTGCTTTCCTTTATATAAGAGTTTGTCCAGGCTTGTCCTTTGCTAGAAAAAGGATTGGGCCATCTTGTTGTACCTTATTTACTTTATTACTTGCTACCCGTTACAAATTACCTTATCACAAAACTATCTGTTACCGATAATTTCAGTTCTTGCAGAGAATACCTTACTGAAAACTGCTTATCATTTCCTTCTGCTCCTCGTTGGGTTCGACACTCTTACTTATCGAAAGGACTACGATAGATCCCCTACACTTGTGGGTCATCAAGACTCTTTTCTGGCACCGTTGCCGGTGAGAAGAGGCTTTTTGACATTAGCTCACTTGATGAATGGAGAACCCAGGCCTATGCGAATGCCAAACTGTTTAAAGAAAAGTTAAAAGATGGCATGACAAAAGGATAGAAAAACATGAGTTTAATGTAGGTGATGATGTATTGTTATACAACTCTTGTTTAAGATTTTTTGTAGGGAAACTCCTCTCTAAATGGGAAGCTCCTTACGTCAGCGAGGAGGTCTATCGTTCCGGTGCCATAAAAATCAACAACTTCGAAGGCACAAATCCGAGGGTGGTGAACGGTCAAGGAATCAAGAATTATATCTCAGGTAATCCTATAAATGTCGAAACTAATGTTATTGAAACCGTAACCCCGGAGGAATACATAAGGAACACTTTCTAGAACGTTTGAGACTCCGAAAAGGAATATGTATGAGGTACGGTAAGTAAACTGACTCTAAAACAGTTCTAATAGAAATTTTTCTCCGTTTTGGAATATTTAAGAAAGTAGGAAAATAATAAGCAGTCCGGGAAGGACACGAGGTGTCCACAAGGGTGGAGGGCGCGCCCTACCCCCCTGGGCGCGCCCCCTACCTCGTGGGCACCTTGTGTGTTCTCCAGACTCCGTTTTCTTGCATGATACTTCTTTTGGTCGGTAAAAAATCATTATATAATCTCCCGAAGGTTTAGACCACCATACCACGCAAATATTCTCTGTTTTTGTTTCGAACCATTTCTGTTGCAGATCTAGAGCAAGATGTCTTCTCAAGAGTTAGTCGGGGAGAGTCGGGTGTCTCATCCGATACTAGGGCCAAGAACAAACAGCGATGCTGACCACTTTGGGCCATCAACTGAGAAAGAGATGGAGGCCGACTTGAAAAGGATAGATGCTATGGAGGAGGATCAAGAAGTTACTTCTCATTTCCGAGCAGGATTCACCATGGGGGAACTACAGAGCTCAGCTATTCCAAACTCGGTCATCCCTTCCAATATTAGATTTCTTTCTTATGAAAATATGAAAAAGAGTGTTACTTGTTCTCCCTCAGCTATGAAACATCCTTGGGTGAAAGGAGCTTTAGCCGTCACAGGCAAGCTCCGTAAGGAAATAATGGACCTCAAGCAGCAAGTTAATAAGCTTGAGGAAGAGAATCGTATCCTGAGGGGCATCATCGCCAAGAATATCACATCACCACCCCCGAAGAAAGAGACATAAACACATGGGTATGGGCACTCCCCTTGGCAACCGCCAAGCTTGGGAGAGTGCCCCAGTATCGTATCACCATCACACTTTTATCTTTACCATTTTTCTTAGTTCGATCCTTTTGGTAATATCTTGATTTAGTAGAATAATGTTTTAGTATGATCTAGTTTTGAGTTTTGCTTTATGATCCTTCTATGTAATCGAGTCCGTGAGCTATATATAATAAAGATTAGTGTTGAGTCGAGTGCTTGATTATCTTACTATGATCTTGAGGGAATAAAATAAAAGAATAAAAATAAAAATAAATAAAGGGATCATGTGGATCTTATGGAGAGTAATGAATTCACATATAAAGAGTATGATGAATAAAAGTTGTTGAGAGTTGACGAACATAGTTTTGGTCATCGTTGCAATTAATAGGAAGTAATAAAGAAAGATAGGTCTTCACATATAAATACACTATGTTGGACATCTTTTATGATTGTGAGCACTCATTAAAATATGACATGCTAAAGAGTTGATGTTGGACAAGGAAGACAATGTAATGGGTTATGTTTTCTTACATCTGAAATAAATTATATTGTCTTGGATCACCCAACATGTTGAGCTTGCCTTCCCTCTCATGCTAGCCAAATTCTTTGCACCAAGTAGAGATACTACTTGTGCTTCCAAATATCCTTAAACTGACTTTTGCCATTAGAGTCCACCATATCTACCTATGGATTGAGTAAGATCCTTCAAGTAAGTTGTCTCGTTGCAAGCAATAAAAATTGCTCTCTAAATATGTATGATTTATTTGTGCGGAGAAAACAAGCTTTATACGATCTTGTGATGTGGAAGAAATAAAAGCGATGGACTACATAATAAAGGTCCATATCACAATTGGCAATATAAAGTGACGTCCTTTTGCATTAAGACTTCGTGCATCCAACCATAAAAGCAAATGACAACCTCTCCTTCCCTTTGCGAAGGGCCTATCTTTTTATTCTTGTCCTATACTTCATGCAAAGAGTCACGGTGATCTTCACCTTTCCTTTTTACATTTTATCCTTTGGCAAGCACAATGTGTTGGTAAGATCCAGATATATATAGCTAATTGTATGTAAGTTTTCATGAACTATTATTGTTGACATTACCCTTGAGGTAAAAAGTTGGGAGGCAAAACTATAAGCCCCTATCTTTCTCTGTGTCCGGCTAAAACTTCATACCCATAAATATTGCGTGAGTTTTAGCAATTGTGAAAGACTAAATGATGGTTCAGTATGTGGACTTGCTGAAAAGCTCTTATATTGAATCTTTCCTATGTTATGATAAATTGCTATTGCTTCAATGACTGAGATTATAGTTTGCCAGTTCTCAATGAAGTTTATGATTCATACTTGAAATTGTGATTGAATTGTTACTTTAGCATAATAGATCATATGACAATATATGTATATGTTGCTGTTCTAAGAATGATCATGATGCCCTCATGTTCGTATTGTATTTTATTGACACCTCTATCTCTAAACATGTGGACATATTTTACAATTTCGGCTTTCGCTTGAGGACAAGCGAGGTCTAAGCATGGGGGAGTTGATATGTCCATTTTGCATCATACTTTTATATCGATATTTATTGCATTATGGGCTATTATTCACATTATGTCACAATACTTATGCCTATTCTCTCTTATTTTACAAGGTTTACATGAAGAGGGGGAATGCCGAATTCTGGGCTGGAAAAGGAGCAAATATTAGAGACCTATTCTGCACATCTCCAAAAGTCCTGAAACTTCATGGGAGCACGTTTCAGAATATATATAAAATATTGGGCAAAAGAAGTACCAGAGGGGGGTCACCCATCGTCCACGAGGGCGGGGGCGTGCCCTACCCCCCTAGGCGCGCCCCCTGCCTCGTAGGCCCCTTGGCAGCCCTCTGATGCCCATCTTTGGCTATATGGAGTCTTTCGTCAAGGAAAAAATCATAAGCAAGCTCACGGGACGAAACTCCGCCGCCACGAGGCGGAACCAATCAAGGGCTCCGGCGGAGCTATTCTACCGGGGAAACCTCCCTTCGGGAGGGGGAAATCATCAACGTCGTCATCACCATCGATCCTCTCATCGGGAGGGGGTCAATCTCCATCAACATCTTCACCAGCACCATCTCATCTCAAACCCTAGTTCATCTCTTGTATCCAATCTTTGTCTGAAAACCTCAGATTGGTACCTATGGGTTGCTAGTAGTGTTGATTACTCCTTGTAGTTGATGCTAGTTGGTCTATTCGGTGGAAGATCATATGTTTAGATCCTTTATGCATATTAATACCCCTTTGATTATGAACATGAAATGATTTGTGAGTAGTTACGTTTGTTCCTGAGGACATGGGAGAAGTCTTGCTATAACTAGTCATGTGAATTTGGTATTTTTTCGATATTTTGATGAGATGTATGTTGTCTTTCCTCTAGTGTTGTCATGTGAACATCGACTACATGACACTTCACCATTGTTTGGGCCTAGGGGAAGGCACTGGGAAGTAATAAGTAAGGGGCTGATTTGGATCCATATGTTTCATGCTATGCTTAGGTTTACCTTAATACTTCTTTTGTAGTTGTGGATGCTTGAAATAGGGGTTAATCATAAGTGGGATGCTTGTCCATGGAAGGGCAGTACCCAAGCACCGATCCACCCACATATCAAATTATCAAAGCATCGAACGTGAATCATATGAGCGTGATGGAAACTAGCTTGACAATAATTCCCATGTGTCCTCGGGAGCGCTTTCGTTTATATAAGAGTTTGTCCAGGCTTTTTCTTTGCTACAAAAAGGATTGGGCCATCTTGCTGAACCTTATTTACTTTTATTACTTGCTACCTGTTACAAATTACCTTATCACAAAACTATCTATTACCGATAATTTCAGTGCTTGCAGAGAATACCTTAATGAAAACTGCTTATCATTTCCTTCTGCTCCTCGTTGGGTTCGACACTCTTACTTATCAAAAGGACTACGATAGACCCCCTACACTTGTGGGTCATCACTTGCTCACGAAGACCTAGGTCATTTTGAGGAAGCCCATCATTGGAATATACAAGCCAAGTTCTATAATGAAATATTCCCACTAGTATATGAAAGTGACAACATAGGAGACTCTCTATCATTAAGATCATGGTGCTACTTTGAAGCACAAGTGTGGTAAAAGGATAGTAGCATTGCCCTTCTCTCTTTTTCTCTCATTTTTTTGTTTTTTTGGGCCTTCTCTTTTTTTATGGCCTCTTTTTTTCCTCTTTTTTTATTATTTTTCGTCCGGAGTCTCATCCCGACTTGTGGGGGAATCATAGTCTCCATCATCCTTTCCTCACATGGGACAATGCTCTAATAATGATGATCATCACACTTTTATTTACTTAAAACTCAAGAATTACAACTCGATACTTAGAACAAAATATGACTCTATGTGAATGCCACAAATATGATGTCAACTACATGATCATGCAAAGCAATATGACAATGATGAAGCGTGTCATAATAAATGGAATGGTGGAAAGTTGCATGGCAATATATCTTGGAATGACTATGGAAATGCCATAATAGGTAGGTATGGTGGCTGTTTTGAGGAAGGTAAATGGTCAGTTTATGGTACCGGCGAAACTTGCACGATACTAGAGAGGCTAGCAATGGTGGAAGGGTGAGAGTGCGTATAATCCATGGACTCAACATTAGTCATAAAGAACTCACATACTTATTGCAAAAATCTATTAGTTATTGAAACAAAGTACTACGCGCATGCTCCTAGGGGGATAGATTGGTAGGAAAAGACCATCGCTCGTCCCCGACCGCCACTCATAAGGAAGACAATCAAAAAATAAATCATGCTCTGACTTCATCACATAACGGTTCACCATACATTCATCCTACGGGAATCACAAACTTTAACACAATTATCTCTCAAATTCACAACTACTCAACTAGCATGCTCTAATATCACCATCTTCATATCTCAAAACAATCATAAGGAATCAAACTTCTCAGAGTATTCAATGCACTTTATATGAAAGTTTTTATTATACCCATCTTGGATGCATATCATATTAGGACTAGTTTCATAACCAAAGCAAATTACCATGTTGTTCTAAAATACTCTCAAAATAATATAAGTGAAGCATGAGAGTTCAACAATTTCTTCAAAATAAAACTACCGCCATTCTCTAAAAAGATATAAGTGAAGCACTAGAGCAAATGACAAACTACTCCGAAAGATATAAGTGAAGATCAATGAGTAGTCGAATAATTATGCAACTATGTGAAGACTCTCTAATATTTAAGAATTTCAGATCCTGGTATATAATTCAAACAGCAATAAAAACAAAATAAAATAAAATGATGCTCCAAGCAAAACACATATCATATGGTGAATAAAAATTTAGCTCCAAGTTACCGATGAACGAAGACGAAAGAGGGGATGCCATCCGGGGCATCCCCAAGCTTACACTCTTGGTTGTCCTTGAATGTTACCTTTGGGTGCCTTGGGAATCCCCAAGCTTAGGCTCTTGCCACTCTTATTCCATAGTCCATCGAAACTTCACCCAAAACTTGAAAACTTCACAACACAAAACTCAATAGAAAATCTCATGAGCTCCGTTAGTATAAGAAAATAAATCACCACTTTTGGAAATGTTGTGAACTCATTATCAATTAATATTGGTGTAATATCTACTGTAATCCAACTTCTCTATGGTTCATACCCTCCGATACTACTCATAGATTCATCAAAATAAGCAAACAACACATAGAAAACAGAATCTGTCAAAAATAGAACAGTCTGTAGTTATCTGTAGGTTTAGAATACTTCTGTAACTCCAAAAATCCTGAGAAATTAGTAAGTATTAGGAAATTTGTTTACTAATATACTGCAAGTGGAACTGGTATTTTATCGCTCCCTGGTAAAAAATGAAAATTATTCTCGTGAGCGCATACTTTCTATTTTTACAGCAAGATCAAATAACAATCACCCAAGAAGATCCTAAAGGCTTTACTTGGCACAAAAACTAATTAAAACATAAAAAACTCAATCATAACAGAGGATATATTATTTATTTATTACTAAATAGGAACAAAAAAGCAAGGAACAAAAATAAAATTGGGTTGCCTCCCAACAAGCGCTATCGTTTAACGCCCCTAGCTAGGCATGATGATTTCAATGATGCTCACATAAAAGATAAGAATTGAAACATAAAGAGAGCATCATGAAGAATATGGCTAGCACATTTAAGTCTAAACCACTTCCTATGCATGGGGATTTTGTGAGCAAACAATTTATGGGAACAAGAATCAACTAGCATAGGAAAGCAAAACAAGCATAACTTCAAGATTTTAAGCACATAGAGAGGAAACTTGATATTATTGCAATATGTAAAAGCATATGTTCCTCTCTCATAATAATTTTCAGTAGCATCATGGATGAATTCAACAATATAACCATCACATAAAGCATTCTTTTCATGATCGACAAGCATATAATTTTTATTACTCTCCACATAAGAAAATTTCTTCTCATGAATAGTAGTGGGAGCAAACTCAACAAAATAACTATCATGTGAGGCATAATCCAATTGAAAGTTAAAATCATGATGACAAGTTTCATGGATATCATTATTCTTTATAGCATACGTGTCATCACAATAATCATCATAGATAGGAGGGATGCTTTCATCATAATAAATTTTCTCATCAAATCTTGGGGGCAAAAAATATCATCTTCATCAAACATAGCATCCCCAAGCTTGTGGCTTTGCATATCATTAGCATCATGGGTATTCAAAGAATTCATACTAACAACATTGCAATCATGCTCATCATCCAAAGATTTAGTGCCAAACATTTTAATACATTCTTCTTCTAACACTTTGGCGCAATTATCGGAATCCTTATTTTCACGAAAGACATTAAAAAGATGAAGCATATGAGGCAACCTTAATTCCATTTTTTGTAGTTTTCTTTTATAGATTAAATTAGTGATAAAACAAGAAACTAAAAGATCGATTGCAAGATCTAAAGATATACCTTCAAGCGCTAACCTCGCCGGCAACGGCGCTAGAAAAGAGCTTGATGTCTACTACACAACCTTCTTGTAGACGTTGTTGGGCCTCCAAGTGAAGAGGTTTGTAGGACAGTAGGAAATTTCCCTCATGTGGATGACCTAAGGTTTATCAATCCATGGGAGGCGTAGGATGAAGATGGTCTCTCTCAAACAACCCTGCAACCAAATAGAAAAGAGTCTCTCATGTCCCCAATACACCCAATACAATGGTAAATTGTATAGGTGCACTAGTTTGACGAAGAGATGGTGATACAAGTGCAGTATGGATGGTAGATATCGGTTTTTGTAATCTGAAAATATAAAAACAGCAAGGTAACTAATGATAAAGTTGAGTGAAAATAGTATTGCAATGCGTTGAAACAAGGCCTACGGTTCATACTTTCGCTAGTGCAAGTTCTCTCAACAATAATAACATACTTGGATCATATAAGTATCCCTCAACATGCAACAAAGAGTCACTCCGAAGTCACTAATGGCGGAGAACAAACGAAGAGATTACTGTAGGTTACGAAACCACCTCAAAGTTATCCTTTCTGATCTATCTGTTCAAGAGTCCGTAGTAAAATAACACGAAGCTATTCTTTCCGTTCAATCTATCCTAGAGTTCGTACTAGAATAACAGCTTAAGACACAAAACAACTAAAACCCTAATGTCACCAAGATACTCCAATGTCACCTCAAGTATCCGAGGGTATGATTATACGATATGCATCACACAATCTCAGATTCACCTACTCAACCAACACAAAGAACTTCAAAGAGTTCCCCAAAGTTTCAGCGGAGAGTCAGGACGAAAACGTGTGCCAACCCCTATGCATAAGTTCACGAGGTCACGAAACCCGCAAGTTGATCACCAAAACATACATCAAGTAGATCACGTGAATATCCCATTGTCACCAGAGATAAGCACATGCAAGACATACATCAAGTGTTCTCAAATCCTTAAAGACTCAACCCGATAAGATAACTTCAATGGGAAAATCAATCCATTACAAGAGAGTAGAGGGGGAGAAACATCATAAGATCCAACTATAATAGCAAAGCTCGCGATACATCAAGATCGTGCCAAATCAATAACACGAGAGAGAGAGAGAGAGAGATCAAACACATAGCTACTGGTACATACCCTCAGCCCCGAGGGTGAACTACTCCCTCCTCGTCATGGAGAGTGCCGGGATGATGAAGATGGCCACAGGAGAGGGATTCCCCCCTCTGGTAGAATGCCGGAATGGGTCTAGATTGGTTTTTGGTGGCTACAGATGCTTGCGGCGGTAGAACTCCAGATCTAGGTTTCTTTCTGGAAGTTTGGGTATATATATGAGGTGTTGGAGTCAGGAACAAGTCAGGGGGTCCCCGAGGCAGCCATGAGATAGGGGACGCACCCAAGGGGGTAGGGCACGCCCCCCACCCTCGTGGTGGCCTCGGGACTCCTCTGGTCCATGTCCGATACTCCGTGGGCTTCTTCAAGTCCAAAAACAATCTCCGTGAAATTTCAGGTCAAATGGATTCCGTTTGGTTTTCCTTTTCTGCGATACTGAAAAACAAGGAAAAAACAGAAACTGGCACTGGGCTCTAGGTTAATAGGTTAGTCCCAAAAATCATATAAAATTGCATATAAATGCATATAAAACATCCTATATGGATAATATAATAGCATGGAACAATAAAAAATTATAGATACGTTGGAGACGTATCACTCTAGTGGTGATGCCGCCATGGGCTCCACGATGACCTCTGTCCTGCCGTCTTGGTTGTCTTGGTCTCGTTGCACGGATATGGAAACCATTGCCTGATGCCTCGGGACCCTACGCATGTGCTTGCCTCCTTAGCACCAAAGAGGAAACTGGTACACCGCGCCCACTGGCGCCTGCCTGGCCTTAGTCGTCATGGTTCACATCACGCAAACCTCGCGAGGTGCACCCAGCATAGATATCTCCCCTCCTTGGGAGCCAACCTAGCGAGGCCGCCCCCGGGGAGGTCTTGGTGACGTCCACCTTGTGAGCCTTGGCCCCTTGCAAGGGTCTTGAGTTGTTGTTGCTGAAGCTGGGCCATACCGGCCGTCGATGGAGCCACGCCATGGGCCATAGGCATGCATGTCTGGGCACCCCCAGTCCCAGAACACCGACAATACCCACAGGCCAAAATTTGGAAATTCCTCCGAAACCTTTTCGCCCGCGCGTGTCCTGCTCTACTGACTCGGGGTCTTCGGATCATCTCCTCATCGCCAGCGACCTCCCGCCGCTGGTCTCTGCCGCCATCAACGGGAATATTCACCGCCATTGCCGCGGTAGCGAGCTCATCGCCAAGTTAGGGTATGAGTCCGATCCTTTGTGCAATCCTTACCTCCGATTCTTATCAAAAAGTCAATGCCATGATTCTTACCATGTATGATATTATCCTATCCGGCAAAAACTCTGCTTAGATTAGTTTTGATTTGAAAATTTAGGGTTAGGTTTCCGCCAAACTCAGCTCGGACCAACCGAGTTGTAGACATCGGTCTCACCAATTTGGCTTAGGCCATTGCACTTGTAACTTTCGGTCTGACTAAAACTTGCAATTCAGTGTGACCGAGTTCAACTCTCAGTGAAACCCTAGCAATCTCAGACTCACCAACTGTGTCTAGGTCTGACCAATCTCACTAGTTCAGACTCCAATATTGCTTCGATGGCACCGAATTTAACAAATCAGTAGCTCTGAAATGCTTTCTGTGGAGAACTAAATCTAAGTTTTTGACTCAATTGTTTTGCAAAATCTCTGCACTTTGTGATGCTCATCCACTCTATCTCATCTACATAAATTCACAGGGTCAGCTTTCATTTTGCGGTGTCAGACATGTCAGATCGAAGTGATAGCCAGAACAAGTCTGAGGAGCAAGTTAACATGAGCGAGGGCACTAGTCCCTCTAATAGCTATGAGGATGGGAGCAGAAGTACTCCTAGCAACCTGCCTAAGGATGCTACTAGGCAGAGGAGAAAGAGAAACTCAGAAGCCAAAGATGATGATTGTGTTGCTTCTGAGGAAGAAGTCAGCTCAAATAAGAAAGTAGTCAAGAAGGAATTTGGCACAACTGCTTCAACAAAGCCTGGTTTGAACAAGAAGGCTCCTGCAAAGAGAGTGCCCATGTCAAAGGCTAGAGCCTCAACACTTGAAGCCTCCAAATCAACTGAAAAAAGGCTATTGGTGAAGGCAAGAAGAGGAAGGAGAGGGCCAAGAAAACTATGGCAAGTGTTATTGGAAAGTCCTCAATGATGATTCAATCTGATGAGGAAACGAGGAAAAACAGGATGCTGCTCCAGCATCAAAGTGTTTGATGTGCCAGAAAAATTCAAAGTGATGACACTGATTGTAGAGACAATCAAGAGGACAGCTGCCGATCAGAAAAGATCATGTGGGTATGCTCCACACATCTAGATGATCATCAACTCCAATATGGGCACAGTCACATACTTGTTGGACAAATAGCACCTTCCCTTGAGGCCTGACTTTGAGGACAACACAGTTGTCATGGATACTACGAAATCTACTTTAGTAGAGGCTCAAGAGAAGAGAGCAAAGGCAAAAGAAGAGAAGGCAACCAAGATGCCAAGTGCCAAAGAGGCTTCACAAGTTTTTCTCAAGTAAAAAACAAGATCAATTTGGATATCTTATTCAAGCCACTTTGAGGATTGAGAAAGGATTGACCACCCTGACTCAGAATCAAGAGAGTCTTGAAAGGATCATTGAAACAAAGTTTTATGATCTAGACTTGAAGGTCACAGAGATGCAAATAGCTATTGAGCAGCTCCAAGAAGAATCTGAGGAGAGGAAAGGGAAAGCTACCACTGAAGCTTTTTCGAGAGTGCCTAGGATACAGAGATCTACAGCAGTGCGAGTGACAGACACTAGAGCTACTACTTCGGCACCTACAGCCACAGCTTTAGTTGCTCCTCCGGTTGCAACTCCACCAGCTCCAACAACCCCAATAGATGCATTTGTCCTAGGAGTCCTCTCCATGCCTCCTCCCGAAGATCAAGCCTAGAGAGCCGCATAACACTATGCATTTTCAAGATTTTTGGTAACTTGTTGCCAAAGGGGGAGAAAGTGTATAGATCATAGGCTTTGAGAGAGAGAGCTTTTGCTTCTTTTGCTGCTACTTATTTGCTACCTTATTTTGTTTGCTTGATTTGATTATACTTTATGTGTGCGAAATACTTGTATGGTCATGTGTTTGATCATATCATACGTTAATGCTTGTTCTTGGATGATGATATTATCTATCTCTCATGTATGATCATTCACTTTGTCTTGGTGAGGAGTGTACTTTTCATATTCTATCATTTTGAGCGCTCCACCAAGATGTATGTGACATGGAAGAGTAACCCATGATCCTAATTGATTGTGCATTTGCATTCAAAAGCAAATTTTAAATAATGCACAAATTTAGGGGGAGCTCTTGCTTATCACATACTTCTCAAAGCGATGAACTAATATCCATACAAGATAATCTTTTCAGAAAGTTCAATGATTGGCATGGCATGGACTCGAGATGTGGACCCCTCAAAATGCTAAGGACACATATTGGCTCAAGCTCAAGACTCTACATTTTCATTTTAGTGATCCAAGATCACATTGAGTCCATAGGAAAAGCCAATACTATTAAAAGGGGATGAGGTGTTGCTTAATGGCTTGCTTGCTCAAAATGCTTAGTGATATGCTCCAAAAGCCCTCAACCACTTTCTCATATCCACATATGTCCCAAACCAAAAGTCAAACTCAGCCCCACCGATTTGATCTATCTGGCGCCACCGAGTTCATTTGACATAGCCATAGCCAGAAACCATAGTCAGTTCGGTCTCACCGATAAGGATTTCGGTCTCACCGAGATAGGATTGCAAACTCTCGGTTTCCCTTCGTAACATTTCAGTCTGATCGGTCCCACCGAGTTCGCAATGCAAACTCTCAGTTTCCTTTTCCTAATGTTTCGGTCTCACCGAAATGAGCGATCGGTCCCACCGAGTTTGCCTGAACAACTCTCTGTTTGCCTATTACAGAAATCGGTCTCACCGAGTTCATGTAATCGGTCTCACCGAGATTACGTTATGCCCTAACCCTAACACAATCGGTCCCACCGAGTTGACATGTCGATCCCACCGAAAAGCCCAATGTTCACATTTTGAACTAAATCGGTCTGACCAAGTTTCATTATTTGGTCCCACAGAGTTTGGTAAATTGTGTGTAATGGTTATATTTTGTGTGGAGGCTATATATACCCCCTCGACCCATCCTCCATTTGTGGAGAGGGCCATCAGAGCGTACCTACACTTCCAGCATTCATTTTCTAAGAGAGAACCACCTAGTCATGTGTTGAGACCAAGATATTCCAATCCAACCACAAGAATCTTGATCTCTAGCCTTTACGAAGTTGCTTTCCACTCAAGTCATCTTTCCACCAAATCCAAATCCGTGAGAGAGAGTTGAGTGTTGGTGAGACTATCATTTGAAGAACAAGAGCAAGGAGTTCATCATCAACACACCATCGATTACCCTTTGGAGAGTGGTGTCTCCTAGATTGGTTAGGTGTCACTTGGGAGCCTCCGTCAAGATTGTGAAGTTGAACCAAGGAGTTTGTACGGGCAAGGAGATTGCCTACTTCGTGAAGATCTACCCTAGTGAGCAAGTCCTTCGTCGCCGGTGGCCATGGTGGGATAGACAAGGTTGCTTCTTCGTGGACCCTTCGTGGGTGGAGCCCTCCGTGGACTCGCGCGGCCCTTACCCTTCATGGGTTGAAGTGTCCATCAACGTGGATGTACGATAGCACCACCTATCAGAACCACGCCAAAAATCTCCGTGTCTACATTGCGTTTGCTCCCTCTAAACTCCTCCCCTTTACCTCCATATGCAATGATTAACATTCCGCTGCTATACTCTTAGAATTGCATGTGTAGGTTGATTGCTTGACTTGTGATAAGTTGCTAAAATCTGCCAAGACTTAAATTTGGGAAAAGGCTAGATTTTTATTTGGTCAAGTAGTCTAATCACCCCCCTCTAGACATACTTTCGATCCTACACCCAGTTTGCCTATAAAAGAGGGTGGAGGACGGAGTAGAGGTGTCCATCCACACACCTCTCTTTTTTCATTCCTTACTCTTTCCCTTGTTATGTCGTGGAGGGGAGGCCGGGGCTGGGCCCTAGTGTAGGGTTGAGGATGTCAAACACTCACATTGGCGCTTGGGGAGTGAGCCTGATCCGGGGCCGAGGGAGATGCATCGGTCGTAGGTGTGGGCGTCGGACTGTCCACGGAGTGGGAGGCGTTGCGCTTTCCCAAGACGGCGAGGCGCCCGTCTCTCCCACACGAGCCGGCCACTTGGTGGAGAGTGTTTGCCCTGGCCACAAGTCGCTGAGATTTGTCAACTTGACGGTGAGGCTCTTGTGGCTCACAGCGCCTGTCTAGGGTGCAGCGCCCGGGATCCTTGGTAATCCCAGCAGTGCTCCTTCCAGCGGAGTCAAGCCAAATGTTGACGACATTGGCACCATCCAGCCCTCTAAGGTGTGGAGCGCTGCTCCTGGCGTGCCTCGAACGCTGCAGTCGCTTGCTGTTTCTCTAGGACCCTCCTAGAGCAGTAGTGACGAAGAAAGAACGAGGGAAGACGGAGAAAGCGGGTGGCAGGCCGTCAGGTCGGAGTACGATGGCACCGACGCCTTCATCTCGTACTGCCGGCCTACTACCTCGGTTTTTCGCTCTTCCCCTCCCTCCCCGGCACCATCATCACTGACCTCTTCAGGACGGTTGCCGGTGAGGGGGGCGCTCTTTTGGTGCCTTTGCCTCCTCCAACAGTCTTCCAGCTGAGCTCCGGCGGTGCTCCCCACTGGCGCTTGCGCTGGGGCTTCTTGCTGGCCCAGGGGGTGGTGACCAGGGCACCGCTGAGCTGCTTCCTCTGGCCGTCTCCTTCGCAGCCTCGCCACTCCCGATCTTGTCAGGCTGCGCTTAGCAAGCCCTGACGGGATCGGGATGGCTTCCGCTCAGGCACTACTTTTTCCCTCTCCGCCTCCCACTGTAGTTCCTACAAGGAGAGGGACAAGAAAGGGATTACGGGGCACTTATCTTTTTTCAGTCTAAAAATGTGTAGGCATTTGCCAAAATTTAGTCTAAATTATGTAATCTTCTTTATCCATGTTTGTGTTCTATAAGATTTGTACTTGCTATCAGCATATTAATGAAAAAGACAAGCCTTGCCAGGTACTTGTGCATGTATCATGTCCATGCAGAGGTGAGATGCCTCTATACGTCAAAGTAAACAAGTTTTCTCCGGCAAGCTATCCTGTCAGTGCCCTTAACTTGTTCGCGAGGCTCGGCCTGGCGGGCACAAAGCTATAAAAAGGGACCAGTCCCTCGCCAAACCTTTCTACGTCAATGGCCACTACGACCATCTTGACCGAAGCAACGTTCAAGTAAAAGGATGGAAGCACCTATGTTTTAAAGGTAGCGAGGTTTTCATATGCACAAGTTTCTCTTTACATAACAGGTATGGATAAGAAGGAACTTATCTGTTTGGCTTGCCGAGGATTGTCATGTAGGCTCGTCTTCATTTCTTCTCTTTGGGACCAAGTCTGCGGCAAGAACCCTGCAGCTTAGCGCAGATGAAAACAGAGCTACTTGTGATCTTATCTACATGATCATGCTACGCTCATGATATGCTTATGCATGCATGCATGTGTTTGGGGGCCCTCCGGTGCTTCGTTTATTTCTCTATTGCTTAGGGTCTGCACCTGGCTTTGTACGAAGGGTTACCTGCAACATCGGCCACTACAACAAAACAACCGCGTAAGGTCGCTTTTTCTGGGACGCTATTTATATTCGTCTCTATGGCCAGGACACTAGAATGCTAAAGACGCTTCCTGAGACGTTTACATAAGCATCCCAATCTTATTTTTAGAATGATGCATTTATATAATAAATTTATATTTTTAATTATCTTAGAGGCGACTTATGAGATGATTAGTTACGCCCGCGAGATATTTGGTGCTCGCAAATTCATTATTTTACCGCTTAAAGACTTCCGCCGGATTTTTGTATTTTATTTTGCTAGCAAGATACTCCGTGTAATCCTCCCACACCCCGTCTTTCCAGCTTCCACCTCCCACAGAAATCCCAATTTGCGCCGCCACCAAAGCCTATCCCCCGTGGTAGTTCTCAGCCCGACTCTGCCCTCCGGCTCTGCCCTCCGGCGCCAACTCCACCCTCGGCCGGCGACTTCCTATTCTCCTATGTCGGCAGCCTCGCCGGTCGGAGCCTCGCCGGCCGTCGGCGTACTCCCCGTTGCCACGCTGCGCCCCTCCCGACTCTCATCGCCACACCGTCCAGCAAGATGGGATCCGCCATGTCAAGAAGGTGCTCCCTCGAATCCCATCTCCTCTACAATTTTTAAATTAAATCAATCAACACAGCTTCTTAGTTGACACATCCCACGCCTCTATCTCGATTGGTTGGTTCTCAACTGAATTTCAAATTTTGGACCGACCACTATCAATCACAGAACTGATCCTGATGCATCAGATCTCATGAAGCAAATCTCGATGGTGGTGTGGCCTGTAGGTTGACAATTTTTTGTATTTTGCATCTCACTCTCCAACTTACTAATATCGTTTGTTCCTTTTTAGGGGGAGAAGGAGCGAATACATTAATCAGGTGCAGGATCGAATGACTGGCCATTAAGTAGACTACATTTACTCTCTGTGGGAGAGTTCCAGTTTAATTTGCAATTCCAACATGATTCGTACGTTCATTGTTTGATGATGTATAGTTTTAGCTTCCAGAAACTAGCATCACTTTCGCCTAGTACTTCCCAAGCAAAATGACATATCTATGTGGATTTTTACTTTATTGGTTCTGGCTTCACATGACTTAGTGCGACTGACAAGGCATATTTTTTGGTCCACCACTAATGGCAAATGCGATTATTTTCATGGATTTTTGCTTACTTTAGCTCGGTAGATGCTCGGTATTTGTCTTAATTGTACCATTTTGGTAAGTGTTTATGCATCTTAATTAGGCATGAGTAAGATCAGAACAAGCCAAGTTATGTACATTTTGAAAAAGATCCAAACTAGATATAGTTTTCCGCTCAGTTTGATCCAGTACACCTGGTCAGGCAAATTGTGGTTCGCCAAGCTATCTGATATAGCCTTGAAACATTCTGATTTTACACAAGTCAGCTAGGGCATAGGGAAATGCATGTTAGTATCTGACAATGGAGGATGTGACTCACTGTTGAATCAACAAATTGACCAGATCAACGCCCTGGTACACACAACTGCCCTATAACTAACCCCTCAAAGAAACCCAAAAAAAGTTGTATCTCTCTCCCCAGATACGGCGCATCCATGGCTCCTGACGGGGATAACTTCTGACATCGATACTTCCCGGACATCTAGGTGATGCCGCTCGCTACCAACCAAAGTCCCATGTGCCCCCATCAGAAGATACAGCTGATACCACTACCTTGCAGCCATAGATTGATTCCTTCCTGCGCTGGCAGGCTAGATGTTCAAGGAGTAGCGGAGGTGCAGCCGTGTGTCCATCCTCTCCCATGGAAGGCACCTGGTACAATGGTACCCCATGATCCTCCTTCCAATTTATTTTTTGATTGTCAATTTGTGTTTGCCCCCAAATATTTTTTTTCTTTCTTCAATAAGTACAACTCCTATGAGCGATTGATCGGAGCTCTAATTACGGGTGTTCGTTAAGTTCACCTTGTTATCTATCAGAATGAATGATGGGATTCATGTTTTTGTACATATCACGGAGGATCTAGTATGATAATATTAATACTTCTACATAGTATTACCTCACCTTCCATAACATTGTCCACTTGTTTTGTGCTACTATACAATGAGGGCACGTTTATTTTGTTGCCATGTGACATAAGAGTAATATGCTTCTGATATCTTTGAGAGTGTATATAAAGACTATAGATTTTGTAGTATGTTAAGGTGACCAAAGTTTCTCTGTGTTACCTTTATACATGACAACAGATTATAATTCTTTCAAATTTATGTGTGCTATGACCAAACAAAACATTGTAATTTCTTTATGACAGCAGTTTAGCTGGTCAATTTTATACAAATTGTAATAATATCAAAATGTCGTGGGCTTTAACCAAACAACATGCAGTATTTTTTTCTGTCCGCACATTAACTGGTCATTTTTATACAGATTATAATATTTTCAAATCGACGTGGGCTATAACCAAACATCACTGTGATTTCTTTCTGTCAGCAAACAACTAGTAAGTTTTGTATTGCATTGACACTATCATAAGAGACAATGTTTTCTTACTGTTTGCAGATATTCGAGGATTTAACATTATGGAAGTGTTCAGCAGATGATCTTTTACAAGTAAAAAGAATACATTTTTATAAGGAGCAATCAATGTGGGACCAATACAAGGTGTGTGATTTATCCATGTTCCAACCTTTTCTGCTGACAAAAATGATTCAGAATAATGTAGTCGTCATCTGTTTGACAGATAAGCTGCATTATCCATAGATCAGCTGGCTCAAACTTCTTTGTTGTGTCATCCCCACTAGTGTAGAGTTTCTATTGGACAGAAGATTACTAGTGTCGACAAGCATAACCAGTCAATCCTAAGAAATCTTAGTTCTATAGAGCAGAAACACATAAATTATAATTATTCTTTGTGAAATAAATGTATATTTCTTATTTAAAATTATCTAGCTCTGCTTCTCTATATTTCCCTTCACCTTTTCTGATGCTAATGTGCTCTTATTGCAGGATTTAGGGGACAAAACTAATTATATGGACAGATTATAACAGGTTTTATATCGGAATTAATCTTGAAACGTGCAAGGGAAATCATCACATTTTTCTAGAAGCCATATCCATAAAAGCTGCGAAAGCCGTCAAGCTGATGTACCAAACTAGCTATAGAATTTTTAGATAGATTTCCACTGAGAATTTCCATTTTTTTCTCAAATTTGTTTCAACTTTTAGATAGTTAGAATTAGAATTATAAGTTTATTTTCTAGTGACATACACATTATTGTATGGAAGTACAGTTTACTTGTAAAGTATCTATACCCTTTGTAATAAAAATAGTTGTAATGGCTTGCACATTGCTACTTGTTTTGCGGTTGCGATTATGAGAAACTTTTTCAGTTAATTATGAGAATATGATGATTGCAATGCAACAATGATGTTGAATAATGCCTACACAACTACATTATTTGATGATCTGCATGTGCAGCAGGGCATGATAAAGAAATCCAATTCAAAATAATGAAATACAACAATGTACGACGTCATACGGGCATGTCTAGCAGAACGTATATATTTGTTTAGACACGTTTTTAAGCGTGCCTATATAGCATCTCAAGTCATGTAGACACGCTTTTGACCGTCCTTATATAGCGTCCTATGTCATGTAGACACGCTCTTGAGCGTCCTTATACAACGTCTCATGTCATGTAGACACGCCTATCAAGCGTGTCTTAAGTGTTTGAGATGGTCCGTGTGGAGGCGCTTGAAGAACGCTTTACTAAGACGACTCTACAATTGGCTAGAGATGAAATACCACGGCAAGGCTTGTACAAAAGGGTGGCTGTCGGGCAGGGCCCGACAGCCATGCCTTATGGGTAGAACTTATGGAGATGCTCAATGTTCCATGAGTTTTGTAACTGAATGCCATCTCCGGTCTCCATACGGACTGCACCGGGTCTGGTGACTCGTACTACCCGGTAAGAACCTTCCCACTTTGGCGTCAACTTGTTTGCACCCTTGGCGGATTGAACACTCCTAAGGAAAATGTTACCTTCCTCAAAACTCCGGGCATGAACCATGCGGCTATGATAGAGATGTAGGGCTTGCTGGTAGCGTGCAGCACACGTAGTAGCCCGGGGACGGTTCTCCTAAAGTAGCACAGCATCGTCACGCTGGTGCTGTTCTTGCGCTACTTCATCGTAGGCAAGCACTCGAGGTGAACCGTATATGAGTTCCACGGTGATCACTGCTTCTGCCCCATAGACTAGGGAGAAGGGAGTCTGGCCGGTAGCTCGATTTGGTGTCATACGGAGGGACCAAAGAACCACCGGCAGCTCATCGATCCATTGCCTGCCACACTTCTGTAGCTTATCAAATGTTCATGTCTTGAGTCCTCGCAGCACTTCAGTGTTTACCCTCTCAGCTTGTCCGTTGCTTCTGGGATGGGCAACATAGGCGAACGAGACCTTGCTTCCGAGGGCATGAACATATTGCACGAAGGCGCGGCTTGTGAATTGGGTGCCATTATTGGTGATGATTCTGGCGGGTACTCTGAATCGGCACACCAATCCTTTCAAGAACTTGATAGCTGAATGAGCAGTCACCTCCTCACGGGCTCCACTTCTGGCCACTTTGTAAACTTGTCGATTGCAACATACAAGAATTCAAATCCCTCGGTAGCACAGGGGAAGGGGCCCAAGATATCGAGCCCTCAGACGGAAAAGGGCCATGATAAAGGGATTGTTTGGATAGCGTGACAAGGCTGATGGATATTCTTGGAGTGGAACTGGCAAGCTTCACATTTTGTGACTAGACCAATTGCATCTTGGAGGGCAGTGGGCCAGTAGACACCTTGCCGGTAAGCTTTTCCAACCAAGGCCCTTGATCCAATGTGGGAGCCGCACACACCCTTGTGTATCTCTGCCAACAGTTCCTTTCCTTCTTCCCAGCAAATGCACTTCAATTTCACACCATTTGGCCTTCTTATGTATAGCGTGTCATCAATGAACTGATACATACTGGCCCTCCGGGCTACACTTTTAGCTTCTTCTTGCTCTTCGGGAAGTTCTCCTGTTTGGAGGAAATGTACTATGTGTCGTGCCCATGTTGGAGCCTGAGGCTCAACAACGAGGACCAGAGACACCTCCTCGTTCACGGGAGCGCATGCCCTAACTGCAAAGACTAACAATTTGATGGGAGGGTGCAGCTCACCGATCGAAGGGGAGTTGTTCCCACCAAGCTCTCTGCCGGGGGGCTTTGGGAAGCTCTGCTGGGCGAGGCTTGCTGGAGTCCGGTTTCCTCCTCTTTCTGGCCATTGTTGCCGGGGATACAGAGGGTTGAGTCAGATGTAGAACAGAAGTCCCTGGTTCTATAGGGAGTTTTTGCGCAACGCACTTTGACAGAAGGTCAGCAATGCTGTTTTCTGCACATGGCACGTGCTCTGTTTGCAATCCATCAAAGCGCTCCTCCAACTTCCTCACTTCCTTGACGTATGCCTCCATCAATGGGCTTTGATAATCCTTGTTTACTTTCCTTACCACAAGTTGCGAATCTCCCCGGATGATCAACTTCTTGATTCCCAGTTCTATCGCAATCCTGAGCCTGGCAAGGAGGCCTTCATATTCTGCAGTGTTGTTGGTAGCCATCTCCCGGGGAAATGCATCTAAATCACGTACTTGAGGTGCTCTCCAATGGGGACGATGAGAAGCACGCCCGCCCTAGCTACTTGACGAGTTGCTCAACCTGATGACACTCTTGCAGATCGTGGCCCTTAGTTTGATGGATATTGGAGTATGGTCTGTCAGCTTTCCCAGCCTTCTCAGTAGCCGCAACTTCTTGGCAATCAGTGCACACGACAACTTGCTTGCCGGGAGCCTCGGTCTTGGCCTTCTTGCCAGTACTAGGAGCGCTGGATCCTTCAATAACCAACACTGCTTTGTCCTTGTGCTTCTTGCTGCGTTTCTTGTTCTTCTTCTTCTTCTGACTGGTGGCATCATCGTCATCTTCTAAGTCAAAGTCGACGCCATCTTCTTCACCAGGGAGTCGCCTCCCCTCCTCCACTCGGGCACACTTATCCACCAGAGTGTATAGCTCATTCACAGTCTTGGGCGGCCGGACGTTCATCTTGGAACATATCTTGCGGTTGCGATGTTGGGAAACATAGAATGCAATTTCAAAAAAATTCCTATGCTCATGCAAGATCTATCTAGGAGATGCATAGCAACGAGGGGGGAGTGTGTCTATGTGCCCTCGTAGACCGAAAGCGGAAGCGTTTGACAACGTGGTTGGTGTAGTCAAACTTCTTTTAGCTCCGACCGATCAAGAATCGAACATACGGCACCTCCATGTTCTGCACACGTTCAGCTCAGTGACGTCCCTCATCTTCTTGATCCAGCAAGGTGTCGAGGTCGTAGATGAGTTCCATCAGCACGACAGTGCAGTGACGGTGATGGTGAAGTAATTCTCGCAGGGATTCGCCTAAGCACCGCAAAACTATGACCGAGGGTGTAAACTGTGGAGGGGCGCCGCCTCCCCACATATATATAGGTGGGAGGGGAGGTAGACAGGGCGCCCTAGGGTTTGGCTGCCACCCCCTAGGGGCCCTGCCATGCCATGCACCCCCCTTTCCTTGTATACGCAAGGGGGGACGAAAGAGGGGAGAGGGGAAAGGAAGGGGGAATCATATTCCCTCTCTTTCCTTTCCTCCTCCCCTTTCCTTCTCCACTTAGGCCAGCCCATATGGGGGGCGCACCAGCCCCTTGTGGCTGGTGCGTTTCCCCTGTTGCCCCATAATGCCTATATCTTTTGCTGGGGGTGCCCGAAACTCCTTCCAGTGACCCGATGAGTATTCGATGTCCTCCGGAACACTTCCGGTATTCGAATACCATAGTCACATATATATATATATCAATCTTTACCTCTCGACCATTTCGAGACTCCTCGTCATGTCCGTGATCTCATCCGGGACTCCGAACAACATTCGGTCACCAAATCACATAACTCATATAATACTATATCGTCAATGAACGTTAAGCGTGCGGACCCTATAGGTTTGAGAACTATGTAGACATGACCGAGACACCTCTCCGGTCAATAACCAATAGCGGAACCTAGATGCTCATGTTGGTTCCTGCATATTCTACGAAGATATTTATCGGTCAAACCGTTATAAGAACATATGGTATTCCCTTTGTCCATCGGTATGTTACTTGCCCAAGATTCGATCGTCGATATCTTCATACCTAGTTCAAGCTCATTACCGGCAAGTCTCTTTACTCGTTCCGTAATACATCATCCTGTAACTAAATCATTGGTCACTTCGCTTGCAAGGTTCTTATGATGTGCATTACTGAGAGGGCCCAAAGATACCTCTTCGATACTCGGAGTGACAAATCCTCATCTCGAACTATGCCAACCCAACAAAACACCTTCAGAGATACCCATAGAGCATCTTTATAATCACCCAGTTACGTTGTGATGTTTGATAGCACACAAGGTATTGCTCCAATATCCAGGAGTTGCATAATCTCACAGTAGAAGGAATATGTATTTGACATGAAGAAATCGCTACCAATAAAACTGAATGGTCATAATGCTAAGCTAACGAAAGGGTCTTGTCCATCACGTCATTCTCCTAATGATGTGATCCCGTTATCAAATGAAAACACATGTCCATGGTTAGGAAACCTTAACCATCTTTGATCAACGAGCTAGTCTAGTAGAGGCTTACTAGGGACACAATATTTATTTATGTATTCACACGTGTATTTAGGTTTCTGATCAATACAATTCTAGCATGAATAAGAAACATTTATCATTAATAAGGAAATATAAAATAACAACTTTATTATTGCCTCTAGGGCATATTTCCTTCAGTCTCCCACTTGCACTAGAGTCAATAATCTAGTTCACATCGTCATGTGATTAACACCCATAGTTCACATCACCATGTGACCAACACCCAAAGAATTTACTAGAGTCAATAATCTAGTTCACATCGCCATATGATTAACACGCAAAGAGTTCTAAGGTGTGATCATGTTTTGCTTGTGAGATAGGTTTAGTCAATGGGTGTGTCACTTTAAGAACCATATGTATTTTGCAAATTTCTATGTCTACAATGCTCTACATAGAGCTACTCTAGCTAATTGCTCCCACTTTCAATATGTACCCAGAATGACACCAGGAGTCATCCGAATCGGTGTCAAAGCTAACATCAACGTAACTCTTTACAACGAACTCTTTATCACCTCCATAACCGAGAAAATATTTCCTAAGTTCTCTAAGGATAATTTTGACCGCTGTCCATTAATCTACTCCTGGATCACTATTGTACCTGTTGGGGATATTACTACTGGAGGTAAATCGGCCTTATGTAGCCGGGTTGACTCTTTGAAGATTAGAAGCCCATGAAGATGTAAAGATGATGGCGCTAGAAGGAGGGCCCAAAGGCGGGTTACAGCCTGTAAATGTAAACCGGCTTAGTCATGTAACTTGTATAGTAAGATAGAGAGAGAGGCCGAACCCGATACGTTTATGATCCGACTTTGGGACTCTGTAGCCCGGCGGGCGTCAACCTATGTATATAAAGGGACGACTCGGCCGCGGTTTAGAGACAGACAACAATAACTCGAGAGCCAGACAAAGCGGATTCACTCCCTGGCCTTCGAAACCCTAGCAATACCAATCACAACTAGACGTAGGCTTTTACCTTCATCGAAGGGGACGAACTAGTATAAACTCCCGTGTCCCCTTGTCCGGTTTAACCCCTTTAAGACTAACCGGTTGCGATGGCTCCACGACTAAATCCTTTCATGAGGACATCTGCCGTGACAAACCCATGACACTTGGCGCCCACCGTGGGGCTATCGCACGATGGTTTTTAGTTCTTGAAGGGCAGCTTCAATGGACTTAAGGGATACGCTGTTGGCTGGATGACGAAGAGTCGTCGCGGCAAGCTCTACATCAACAATCCAGGATGGGGTCCCGAGGCCGATTCAATCGAATACGGGTACCGGGTCCCCTTTGGTGGGATTCACGTCTTCATCGGCAAGATCGGCGAACCGGCCCCCGAGCCAGACATCTGCACTGACATCATCGAAACGGCTTGGCGTGCAAGTTCTTCGCCGGTTCAGCCCGAGGCAAGGCATGTTTTCGTAGGTGTCATCCATAGATCGGGGTACGAGGATGGACCGGTGCCCGATGGAGAAACCATAGTCTGCTCTGATGACGAGTCTTCTGGAGAGACCAAATCGCTTTACTAGTTGCAGGACGGCCGGTTTGAGGGAGGATCCGAGGGCAACAGTATTCCGGATTCCCCCGGTCTGCCAAACCGGGCCGCCATCTTCATGGCCGGCACACAATCGGCGCCTCATTCATCTACCGCCGCAGCAATGCTCTCCGGTTCAACGACGGCCCCACCAGCAGGGGCAGGAAGCTCGGCGCCACCTCCGGCCCAGGTCTTGTCTGATTTGTTCGACGCTCTGGCAACATTGATGTCCGCGGAGGTGGACGCAGCAGCCAGGGATCAGCACAATGCGGAGATTGTAAAAGTGAAAGATCAGATAGCCCAGGCTAAAGCGGACCTGGCAGCAGAGAATGCCAGGATGGCTACGGAGCGGGCCGAGTTGGAAGCACAGGCCTACCGGATTAGACTGGATCAGAATGCTTTCGGAGGAAGTCATGAGAAGAAGGTATCAATCACGTCTCCCGTAGGTTTATGAGCCGCAGAATCTTTTCAACACGCCAGGTGCAGGAGCTGGTAACCAACCCACGCTAAACCGGGCGGGGGTGCCGGGAGCAGGTGCGTGGGTTCAACCACGCACGATGGACCTGCCTCGCCAGAACAACGTTGTGCCATCAACGCCGCCTGGGCATTATTCCAACCCGTTGGACAACATTGTGGCCGCCGCTTCATGCCTGGCGGCCCTCCCAACCGACGGCGAGTCACCAGTTGCAGTGGAAGCGCGTCGGGCCAGGGATCTCCTTCAAACAACACTAAATCAACAACAAGCATATTCACACAGCCGTGAGAGGATTCATTCCACTCCCCGTCCAAGACGGAGTTATAGAAGACACGTGGAGGACAAACAGGCCGTGTCCAGTAGTGCACGTCGCCGAAATTCGCCACGAGGGAACAACCCAGCCGGGGGAGGTGCTAATGCGCAAGATGTTGTGGACCATGGCCGCGCACGTCGAGAGGCCGAGTTGACAGCTCGACACGGGGCACGGCAGCATACTCCGGTTCACCCCACGGCCTCTGTGGAGCCAGGGGTGATGTTCAGTTCCTTAGGGGTACTGTGTTTGACCCCCGCTTTGCGTAATGTGAGATTGCCCAAGGATTTCAAGGGACCTCGTAAGGTGCCAAATTACACCGCTGATTTGAAGCCAGAGGCATGGGTGGAGAGCTATGAGATGACAATGGAGATGTTAGATGTGGATGAGGCGGTGTGTGCTAAATATTTCACCATGATGTTGGAAGGAACAACTCCACTTGGTTGAAGAGCTTGCTGACCAACTTTGTTGCATCATGGGCCGAACTGAAGCACCGGTTTATCCAGAACTTCAAGGATACGTGTAAGCAGCCAATGTCAATTGTAGATCTGGCCGCTTGTGTCCAAGAGGAAGGGGAGTCCACGACCCATTGGGTCAAATGGGTCTCGGCGATTTTGCATTCATCAGATCGTATCAATGCAGACACCGCAGTGTTAACGTTAGAGGGCAATTGCCGTTTCAAACCATTAAAACAGAAGTTGGGAAGGCTCAAACGTCATTGCAACGACATGTCAACACTCATGGCCGCTTTGGTTAAATATGCCGATTCAGATAATACCAAGGATCCGGATTCAGAGTAGGACAAACCGGAGAAAGGTAAGAAGAACGGCAATGCCAAAGGCGAACAGCATAATCCGGCAGGCCATGCAAACGCTAGTAAGCGCAAGGCCGATAGTAGCTTGGACTTTGTTGCAAATACCAACGCGCAGGAGAATGTCCAACGCCATAAAGGCAAGCAGCCCCAGAGGGGTGGAGGTCCAGGCAACAATTTGGAGCGTTTGTTAAATCAGCCCTGTCCAAAGCATGTATCAAAGGAGAAACCGGCATCACATCTCTGGAAAGATTGTTATATCATGCAGGATTTCAAGAATTCCAATATGTTCCAATATGACAACGGCCTGCCCGGCGGTTCAGGAGGAGGTTTCCACGGGCTGGGTTATGGAGCTGGTGGTTCCGGTTCAGGGTTTCCAGGCAACCAAACCAGACACGTCAATCAAGGACACCAAGGCAACCAGGGAGGCTACAACCATCAGGGGAGTCAGCAGCAGCAGCAGTCGGGTTATCAGAGCAACCCCAAACAGCTGAATAGCGGGCAATATCATGTCTTCACTACTAGTTTGTGCAAACGTGATCAGAGGCTTCACAAAATGGTAGTCAACTCTGTTGAGCCGGCAGTACCTCAGTATTTACGCTGGTCTGAGCAACCTATTTTGTGGAGTAGAGATGACCACCCGCCCCGGGTTGATAATCCAGGTCATTTGGCCTTGGTGGTAGCCCCTCAAGTTGGGGGATACAAGTTCACTAAAGTGCTCATGGATGGGGGAAGTAGTATCAATATTTTGTACTATGATACATTCCGCTGTATGGGGTTGATAGATAAGGATCTTAAACCGTCAAATACGGTTTTTCATGGTGTGGTGCCTGGTAAGTCTGCATATCCTGTTGGTAAGATAGCTTTGGAGGTAGCTTTTGGAGATGACTATGATTCAAGGTCAGAAACTTTGACATTTGAGGTGGTAAAGATCAAAAGTCCGTACCACGCCTTGTTTGGGCGGCCGGTTTATGCTAAGTTTATGGCAAGGCCATGTTTTGTTTATCTACAACATAAAATGCCAGGTCATAAAGGGACTATCACAGTATATGGAAGTAGAAAGATTTCTTTGGAGTGCGAAGAAGGCGATGCGGCTTATGCGGAGTCAGTTTGTGCCACGGAGGAGTTAAAATTCTATAAGGAGCAAGTTGATCCGGCAGACATGACCTCTTTAAAAAAGCCAACTACGGAGCATGACCCAGCGTTGAAGTTCAAATCGGCTACAAACACTAAGATGGTTGATTTTGTTCCTGGCGATTCATCCAAACAGTTCAGCATCAGCGCTAACCTGGATCCCAAATAGGAAAGTGCGCTCATCGAGTTCATCCGTGAGAATCGGGACATCTTCGCATGGAAACCTTCTGACATGCCAGGTGTACCGAGGGAACTCGCTGAGCACACACTCAACATTGATCCTAAGTTCAAACCGGTCTGGCAGTTCCTCCGCTGTTTCAATGAAGAGAGACGCAAGGCTATAGGTGAAGAGGTAGCCCGTCTGTTGGCTGCTGGGTTTATTGTCGAAGTTTTTCATCCAGAGTGGTTAGCCAATCCAGTGCTAGTTCTTAAGAAAAACGGAACCTGGCGGATGTGTGTGGACTACACGGATTTAAACAAAGCTTGCCCTGCAGACCCATTTGCTCTCCCTCGCATTGATCAGATAATTGATGCTATGGCGGGTTGTGACCGTTTGTGTTTTTTGGATGCTTACTCTGGTTATCATCAGATCGAAATGGCGGTTAAGGACTAGGAGAAGACAGCCTTCGTAACTCCCTTTGGAGCCTTCTGCTATGTTTCCATGCCCTTTGGACTCAAGAGTGCCCAGGCAACTTACCAGCGATGTGTTCAGAATTGCCTTCATAAGCAAATTGGGCGCAATGTTCATGCATATGTGGATGATATTGTGGTCAAATCTCGAAAGGAGGGGACTTTGATAGATGATCTACGGGAAACCTTTGACAATCTCCGGGTTTACAAGATGATGCTCAATCCGAAGAAGTGTGTTTTCGGTGTCCCAGCAGGCAAGCTCTTAGGCTTTCTGGTTTCAAACAGAGGCATTGAGGCTAATCCGGAAAAGATTGCAGCAATTACATCCTTGGCTAAACCGGCGTGTATTAACAATGTTCAACGTCTGGCCGGCCGGATTACAGCCTTAAGCCGGTTTATCAGCCTCCTTGGAGAGAAGGCCATTCCCTTATATCAGATGCTCAAGAAAACAGATAACTTTGTCTGGAGTGAGGCGGCTGATAAGGCATTCGAGGATCTGAAGAGGCAGCTCACCGAACCACCCGTGCTTGCAGCACCAATCGATAAGGAGCCATTATTATTATATGTGGCTGCTAATGCCCGGGCTATTAGCGTAGCCATTGTGGTAGAGCGCAAGGAGCCTGGCAAGGAGTATCCGGTTCAACGGCCACTTTATTATATCAGTGAGGTGCTCATTGAGTCAAAGCAGAGGTATCCACATTAGCAGAAACTGGTGTATGGGGTGTTTATGGCAAGCCGGAAGCTTAAACACTATTTTCAGGGCCATCCTATCGCAGTGGTCAGTTCAGCTCCTCTGGGCGACATCATTCAAAACAGAGAGGCGACTGGTCGGGTTGCCAAGTGGGCTTTTGAGCTTGGACCTCATGGGCTCAAATATATACCCCGCACGGCGATCAAGTCCCAGGAACTCGTGAATTTCATCAACGATTGGACGGAGTTACAGGCACCTGAAGAGAAACCAAATAATACATATTGGACTATTCATTTTGATGGGTCCAGACAGTTGGAGGGATCGGGGGCTGGAGTCATATTAACTTCCCCACGAGGTGAAAAGTTTTGTTATGTCCTCCGTTTAATGTTCCCTTGTACAAACAATGCAGCTGAATATGAGGCTTTACTCCACGGGCTTCGGATGGCTAAAGAGATGAATTTGAGCTGGGTTAAGTTCTTTGGCGATTCAGATCTAGTGGCCCAGCAGGTGTCTGGCACTTGGGATTCTAAAGACCCACTCATTGCTGCATATCGGCGAGAGGTAGACGCAATGGCCGGTCACTTTAAAGGTTTTCAGGTGGACCATATAGACCGGCGGAAGAATGAAGCGGCAGACGCTTTAAGTTGTCTTGGTTCCCAATGTAAATCGGTTCCGCCAAATGTCTTTCTTGATGTGTTGCACAATCCGTCAGTCAAAATACCAACTGAAGAAGATTTGGCTATTCCTGACCCGGAGGCTCAGTTGGTGGCAGCTCTGCATGCCATACCGGATTGGACGATCCCATATCTGGATTACATGAACCGGGGCGAGTTACCAGATGAGGAAACATTGGCGACAGATAATCCGGCGTTCCAAGTCCATGACCATACTGAAAGCACAAGTGCTCCCTAGGTGGTTTTGATAATTGATGACAGCATATCTCTTGTTGGACTAACACTTGTATCCAGCATGTTTCAGATAAGTTCAAGAATGGAGTGGCATGGACTAAAGGTTGTGGGAACTCCCTCAAGATGCTAAGGACAAGGGATTGGCTAAATCTTCAAGCTCAAGACCCTTCACTTTTACATTTTAGTGATCCAAGATCACATTGAGTCCATAGGAAAAGCCAATACTATCAAGGAGGGATGAGGTGTTGCTTAATGAGCCTCTTGCTTCATGTGCTTAATGATATGCTCCAAAATCCTCAACTACTTTCCCATATCCACATATGACCTAAACCCTAAGCCAAACTCGGTCCTACCGATTCTTCCTATCCGGCGCCACCGAGTTTCACTTGTCATAAGCCACTGCCAAACCCTAATCAGCTCGGTCTCACCGATGGGATCTCGGTCTCACCGAGATGGGCTTGCAAACTCTCTGTTACCCATTGCAATATTCTCGGTCCCACCGAGATGGGCTTGCAAACTCTCTGTTACCCATTGCAATATTCTCGGTCCCACCGAGATATGCAATCGGTCCCACCGAGTTTGCTTGACCAAATCTCAGTTTCACTTATTACCCAAATCGGTCCCACCGAGTTTGAGTAATCGATCAAACCGAGTTTTGGATTTACCCTAACACTAGCACATCGGTCCCACCGAGTTGATCCAGTCGGTCCCACCGAAATCACTAACGGTCACTAGGTTTACATTTTCGGTCCGACCGAGTTTATTGATTCGGTCCCACCGAGATTGGAAAACTGTGTAACGGTTGGATTTTGTGTGGAGGCTATATATACCCCTCCACCTCCTTCTCATTCGATGAGAGCCATCAGAACACACACATCATTCCAACTCATATGTTCTGAGAGAGAACCACCTACTCATGTGTTGAGACCAAGACATTCCATTCCTACCATATGAATCTTGATCTCTAGCCTTCCCAAGTTGCTTTCCACTCAAATCTTCTTTCCACCAAATCCAAATCCTATGAGAGAGAGTTGAGTGTTGGGGAGACTATCATTTGAAGCACAAGAGCAAGGAGTTCATTACCTACACACCGTTTGTTACTTCTTGGAGAGCGGTGTCTGCTAGATTGGCTAGGTGTCACTTGGGAGCCTCCGACAAGATTGTGGAGTTGAACCAAGGAGTTTGTAAGGGCAAGGAGATCGCCTACTTCGTGAAGATCTACCGCTAGTGAGGCAAGTCCTTCGTGGGCGATGGCCATGGTGGGATAGACAAGGTTGCTTCTTCGTGGACCCTTTGTGGGTGGTTGCTTCTTCGTGGACCCTTCATGGGTGGAGCCCTTCGTGGACTCGCACAACCATTTCCCTTGGGTGGAGCCCTATGTGGACTCGCGCAACCGTTAACCTTCGTGGGTTGAAGTCTCCATCAACGTGGATGTAGGATAGCACCACCTATCCGAACCACGGGAAAAACATCCGTGTCTCCAATTGCGTTTGATCTCTCCAAATCCTTCCCTTTACATTCTTGCAATTTGCATGCTTTACATTCCGCTGCTCATATACTCTTTGCATGCTTGCTTGATATGTATTGTGTGTATTGAAATTGTGCCTAAACTCCACTTGAACTGAAAAGGATTGAAAATTGCAACTTTAGCACGAAGTGTCTAATCACCCCCCCTTAGACACATCTACTTCTAGATCCTACAAGTGGTATCAGAGCTTTGGTCTCCATTGCCTTGGTTTAATCACCATTGGAGGAAGATGGATGTGTCTACTCTAGGGAGTCTTAGACATAGAGTGCCCATTCTTGATGGAAAGTATTTTCATGAGTGGAAAAATGAGATGCTTGTAATCTTCAATCAATATCATTTGAACAAGTATATTGCTAGCCCTTGTGCACCCCATATTGATCCCTTGCATCCTACCCTAGACGAAGATATTGACATGATTCGCAATCTTAGAACTATTGAGCTCATCATTAGAGGATTCCCCAAAGATTTGATTGCTAGTTTGCCTACTCAAAATTGCGCCTATACTATATGGAAATTTCTTGAGGAACGGTTTCCCAATCACTCCTTGAAAACTTTGGATGAAATTCTCCATAAATCTATTGCCTTGAGTAAGATGAACTCTAGTGATCCTAGTTTTGGTAAATGTCTTCTTGAACTTGCCAATCTTAAGCATGCTAAAGGAGATGTTGGAATCATTAATGATATCATACTCAAAGCTATAAGAATTCATAAAAGTAACCACTTTGATCATTTATCTAATGAATTACCCTCTCTAGGAAATGATGAGTCACAAGATCATGATGAACATGAATATTATGATGATGATGATAGTGACTCCGATCTTGATAATGCAATGAGACATTTTGGTCTTATGGCAAATCTTCGGGGATATGAATCAGGAGGAAAGGAATGGGTTCTTGATAGTGGATGCACTGATCATATGACCGGAGATGAAGAGATGTTCCGTGAGCTTGCTGAAAACAACGGCCCTCGAAAATATGTCACCTTTGGTGATAATTCAAAGGGTAAAGTGGTTGGCCTTGGTAAGGTGGCCATCTCACATGATAGTTCCATTCAAAATGTCATGCTCGTTGAATCTATTGGCTATAACTTACTTTCAGTATCTAGACTTGCTGATTTCGGTTTGAACGTCCTATTTACTGAGGTAGATTGGCAAGTATTTCGTCGAGACAATCATAAAATGGTCTTTACGGGTATGCGTAGAGGTGATCTTTACATTGTCAATTTCTCTAAAAAGGCACAACCTAAAACTTGCTTTGTTGCTAAATCCTCAAAAGGCTGGTTGTGGCATAGACGACTAGGTCACGTTGGCATGAGAAACCTTGACAAGCTTATTAAAGGAAATCATATCCTTGGAGTTAACGATGTCATATTTGATAAGGATAGACTTTGAAGTGCTTGTCAAGCAGGTAAACAGGTTGGAGGAAGACATCCCGTGAAGAACATCATGACCACAAGGAGGCCACTCGAGCTGCTTCACATGGATCTTTTTGGTCCCAATGCCTACAAGAGTCTCGGTGGAAATTCTTTTGGTCTAGTTATAGTTGATGATTTTTCAAGATTTACGTGGGTGTTCTTTCTTAATGACAAATCGCAGGTCCAGAAGATCTTTAGAAACTTCGCTAGGAAAGCCCAAAATCAGTTTGATGTGAAGATCAAGAAGGTTCAGAGTGACAACGGAACGGAGTTCAAGAACGCAAATGTGGACACCTTTCTTGACGAAGAAGGGATTTCACACGAGTTCTCAGCTACATACACACCTCAACAAAATGGAGTTGTTGAGAGGAAGAACCGGATGCTCATCGAAATGGCAAGAACAATGCTTGATGAATACAAGACGCCAAAGCACTTTTGGGCAGAAGCGGTTGAGACAGCTTGTCACGCAACAAATCGCTTATATCTTCACAAGCTACTCGGCAAGACGGCATACGAGCTCCTCACCGGTAACAAGCCTCAAGTTGGATACTTTCGAGTATTCAGCTCAAAGTGCTACATTCTTGATAAGCGTCGTCGTTCAAAGTTTGCTCCTAAATCTCATGAAGGTTTTCTACTTGGTTATGGATCAAACTCTCACACTTACCGTGTCTACAACAATTTCACCCGAAAGGTTGAAGAGACGGTAGATGTGAAGTTTGATGAATCTAATGGCTCGCAAGTAGAGCAATTGCCAATTGATGTAGGAGACAAAGACCCCTCAGAAGCAATTCAAGACTTGTCTATTGGCAAAATTCATCCAACAGAGGTGAAGGAGAGTACTTCGTCCGTCCAAGTGGAAGCTTCTACTTCACGACAAGGTGAACCAAGAATCGACACGGAAGCATCCACAAGTGGGCCACACCAAGATGAAGAAAACGAGGAAGTACGTCAAGATGAACATCAACAACCTCCTTCTCCACCATGACAAGAGAACGACGACGTCAACAATGAAGAAGGCCAAGAAGAAGAACAAGATGAAGAAGATGCTCAACAAAGACCCAAACAAAAGCTCTCACGAGTTCGAGCAAGAATTGCCAAAGATCATCCCGTCGAGAAAATCCTCAATGATATACAAACCGGGAGAATCACTCGCTCAAAAACTCGTTTAGCTAACTTTTGTGAAAACTATTCATTCATCTCGAGCATTGAACCAATGAAGGTTGAAGAAGCATTGGAAGACCCGGATTGGTTAAACGCTATGCATGAAGAGCTACATAATTTTGAGAGAAACCAAGTTTGGACATTGGTTGAGAAGCCCGACAACAACCACAACATCATTGGTACCAAATGGGTGTTTCGCAACAAGCAAGATGAAGATGGACAAGTGGTTCGCAACAAAGCACGTCTCGTCGCCCAAGGTTACACACAAGTCCAAGGTATGGACTATGGTGAGACATATGCTCCCGTTGCTAGACTTGAGTCCATTCGCATCTTACTTGCCTATGCTAATCACCATAATATCACCTTGTACCAAATGGACATTAAAAGTGCTTTTCTAAATGGTGAAATAGAGGAGGAAGTTTATGTCAAACAACCTCCCGGCTTTATCAATCCCAAGAAACCAAATCATGTTTACAAACTTCACAAAGCTCTTTATGGTCTTAAACAAGCTCCTAGAGCATGGTATAAATGCTTGACCAAGATCCTTACTACAAGTGGTTTTGAAATTGGTAAAATTGATTCTACTCTTTTTACTAAAAGGGTTAATGGAGAACTATTTGTATGCCAAATTTATGTTGATGACATCATATTTGGTTCAACTAACCCTCTCTTTAGTGAAAAGTTTGGAAAGCTAATGTCAGAGAAGTTTGAGATGTCTATGATGAGTGAACTCAAATTCTTTCTCGGGTTGCAAATCAAGCAAACTAAGGAAGGTACATTTGTCTCTCAAACAAAGTACACCAAGGACTTATTCAAGAAGTTCAATATGCAAGAATGCAAAGTGCTTTGCAGGTTGAGAGGAGAATTGAACATCATTGATGCCTCGAACTTGGAGTAGAAACTCCATTGGATACATGCAAGACATGAGCTTATGACTAATCCATGATATATCTCTTATGATAACTATCTTATGTCTTGGATATATCTGCACCTTGCATGTTGTCTAACCCATGTAGGTGCTTGGTTGAATCTAATTCCATGAGATTGCGACTCACTCATATCTTGAGCAATCTCTACAAGACCAAGACTCTACACAATAGTGGTTGAAGACAAGGAAGCACAAAACCATTCAAACATATCCTTTGACAAATTCTATGTTAAGCTTCATGATTGTCATTTTTGGATACACAAGTGCTCTTCCTTGCAAGAACTAACCCATGTAGGTAGATGAACTCAAACTCCAAGTGGTGCTCCCAACTCTTGATGAGCTACATCAACCTTGAGCACCCACACAAGTTCAACTACATGAGCAAGAACCACATCACCACCCAAGGTATGTCATTCCATCTTAGAGAAGCTTTACTCCAAGACATGAGTCAAAGCAACTCAACAAGATGTGAATACATCAAGATGCTTAAACGAAAAATGGTAACCCCATTTTGAGCTTAAACAAAGAGTATGACCTAGGATCAAGTGTCCTCACTTGACTCCTAAGTCAATATACTCTAACATAGGTGACTATGTCACCGCCCAATTCTAGATGAAGTTCTCTTGTGTCCTTTTCTGAAGTTATTGCATTTTTTCCTTGCATATTTGTTTCCTTCTCTCTCAAACAAACAAAAAAAACTTCATCTAGAAACTTTCACTTTTTCCTGTTTGTTTTGTTCTGCATATTTCTGCATCAAATTTCTTGCAAATCCTTCAGCTAATTCATTGCAAATCTTTGTGAGATCTTACTTGACTAGTGAGCTGAGGTGACAAGTGTTTTTCTCTGTGTAAACTCGGCTTCACCGACTTGCAAATTTCGGTCCAACCGAATCTTTTCGGTACCACCGAAATGTGCCACTCGGTGCCACCGACTTTGTAATCAGAAAACCATTTTGCCACATGTTCTACATTTCTTCTGATCCAGCTCCACTCAATGAATCTTGTCCTCCACAAGCATCACAATTTTATCCTCTGCTTTGTGCTGAATCTCAAGGACCAAACCTATTCGACAGATTCCAGGAAAAACCTTCTTGGAAATTGATGTCAAAGGGGGAGAGAGAGATCACATCAAAGCTTGTAGGAAAGAGAGATCACACCAAGAGAGAAAAAGTATTAAGGGGGAGAGAAAGTCTCAAGGATCCCAGATGTTGTTAAGGGGGAGAGAGAGATCTCTAGGGAGAGAAAAATACTCAAGGATCCCAGATGCTTGATGTTCAAGAGGAGAGATGCCACATGTCTTTTTGGGGGAAAGACATGTTCATATGAACTCATTTGAATTAAGTTCTATTCAGCTCTGATTTTCTGTTTCCTATCTTCTCCCAATATCCCATGTAAGATTCAGGGGGAGCAAGACACCTAAGGGAAAAGAAATCAGCCAAATTCATTGCATATCTTTATTCTTGGGGACATGTTGAATCCAATGTTATCACTCTCTACATGTCATCCCAGTCTTGGTATTCTTGTGGTTTCTTTTGTTTGCTCTGGTTAGTGGGTGTACCTGTGTTATCTAACTTTGTTTGTGCAGGTTCACTCCATCCTAAGCCAACTCAAGACCACAAGGTAAGTATATGCATCAAAATCATGAGTATGAGGAGTTCTTGCTTATGTACATACTGTTTGCAAGAAGGACTCATAAGCATGAAGGTACTTTCCTTGATAATCTTTTACTCTGATGCATATGGCCAAGATGCATGTAACACATTGCCTACTCTGTCATGATTATGCTCTCACATGTCTCTATATTTCATATTTACATGAGTGCATACATGTAGGGGGAGCCTATGCTTGTTACATGTCCTTCCAAAGCTTTACTTGCTGTTCTGTATATCTTTATCTAAAGCTTTGATGTATGTTGCCATCAATTACCAAAAAGGGGGAGCTTGAAAGCACAAGTGCTCCCTAGGTGGTTTTGATAATTGATGACAACACATCTCTTGTTGGACTAACACTTGTATCCAGCATGTTTCAGATAAGTTCAAGAATGGAGTGGCATGGACTAAAGGTTGTGGGAACTCCCTTCAAGATGCTAAGGACAAGGGATTGGCTAAAGCTTCAAGCTCAAGACTCTTCACTTTTACATTTTAGTGATCCAAGATCACATTGAGTCCATAGGAAAAGCCAATACTATCAAGGAGGGATGAGGTGTTGCTTAATGAGCCTCTTGCTTCATGTGCTTAATGATATGCTCCAAAATCCTCAACTACTTTCCCATATCCACATATGACCTAAACCCTAAGCCAAACTCGGTCCTACCGATTCTTCCTATCCGGCGCCACCGAGTTTCACTTGTCATAAGCCACTGCCAAACCCTAATCAGTTCGGTCTCACCGATGGGATCTCGGTCTCACCGAGATGGGCTTGCAAACTCTCTGTTACCCATTGCAATATTCTCGGTCCCACCGAGATATGCAATCGGTCCCACCGAGTTTGCTTGACCAAATCTCAGTTTCACTTATTACCCAAATCGGTCCCACCGAGTTTGAGTAATCGGTCAAACCGAGTTTTGGATTTACCCTAACCCTAGCACATCGGTCCCACCGAGTTGATCCAGTCGGTCCCACCGAAATCACTAACGGTCACTAGGTTTACATTTTCAGTCCGACCGAGTTTATTGATTCGGTCCCACCGAGATTGGAAAACTGTGTAACGGTTGGATTTTGTGTGGAGGCTATATATACCCCTCCACCTCCTTCTCATTCAATAAGAGAGCCATCAGAACACACATACCATTCCAACTCATATGTTCTGAGAGAGAGAACCACCTACTCATGTCTTGAGACCAAGACATTCCATTCCTACCTTATGAATCTTGATCTCTAGCCTTCCCAAGTTGCTTTCCACTCAAATCTTCTTTCAACCAAATCCAAATCCTATGAGAGAGAGTTGAGTGTTGGGGAGACTATCATTTGAAGCACAAGAGCAAGGAGTTCATTACCTACACACCATTTGTTACTTCTTGGAGAGTGGTGTCTCCTAGATTGGCTAGGTGTCACTTGGGAGCCTCTCCGACAAGATTGTGGAGTTGAACCAAGGAGTTTGTAAGGGCAAGGAGATCGCCTACTTCGTGAAGATCTACCGCTAGTGAGGCAAGTCCTTCGTGGGCGATGGCCATGGTGGGATAGACAAGGTTGCTTCTTCGTGGACCCTTTGTGGGTGGTTGCTTCTTCGTGGACCCTTCATGGGTGGAGCCCTTCGTGGACTTGCGCAACCATTGCCCTTGGGTGGAGCCCTGTGTGGACTCGCGCAACCGTTACCCTTCGTGGGTTGAAGTCTCCATCAACGTGGATGTAGGATAGCACCACCTATCCGAACCACGGGAAAAACATCCGTGTCTCCAATTGCGTTTGATCTCTCCAAATCCTTCCCTTTACATTCTTGCAAGTTGCATGCTTTACATTCCGCTGCTCATATACTCTTTGCATGCTTGCTTGATATGTATTGTGTGTATTGAATTGTGCCTAAACTCCACTTGAACCGAAAAGGATTGAAAATTGCAACTTTAGCACGAAGTGTCTAATCACCCGCCCCCTTAGACACATCTACTTCTAGATCCTACACATACTCAACGGGGAGTTACATCGTTACAGTGTTTCAGGAGCAATTCAGCGTTGTGTTTCTCCTCAAGAAGGTCGTGAGATTTTGCGAGAAATCCATGAAGGGGATTGTGGTCACCACGCCGGTTCAAAGTCGTTGGTTGCCAAAGCTTTTCGCCACGGTTTTTACTGGTTGACGGCGCATGCTGATGCGGAGGATTTAGTCAAGAGATGTGATGGATGTCAAAAATATGCCCGCCGTGCGCACGTTCCAGCTCAAGAGTTGCGGATGATTCCAATTACGTGGCCATTTGCAACTTGGGGGCTTGATATGGTTGGACCCTTCCAGCGCTCTAAGGACAAGAAGACCCACCTGTTAGTAGCAGTTGATAAATTCACTAAATGGGTGGAGGCAGAGCCAGTCAGCAAGTGTGATGCAGCCACGACGGTTCAATTCATCAAAAAAGGTGATATTCCGGTTTGGTTTTCCACACAGTATTATAACAGATAATGGCGCAAATCTGTGAAAAGGGGAGATGGAGGAATTCTATCAACGTGAGCACATCCGGCTTGATCTAGCATTAGTGGCTCACCCCCAATCTAATGGTCAAGCGGAAAGGGCAAATCAAGAGATTCTAAGGGGTATCAAACCAAGGCTTATGGTTCCCTTAAAGCGGACGCCGGGTTGTTGGGTTGAGGAGTTACCTTCTGTGTTATGGAGCATCAACACCACACCCAATAGGTCTACGGGTTACACACCTTTCTTCATGGTGTATGGAGCGGAGGCAGTTCTTCCTAGTGACATCCGTCATGATTCGCCCCGTGTTGCAGCTTATGTTGAGGCTGATAATGAGAAGGCACGTCAGGATTCTTTGGACCTGTTGGATGAAGAGCGTGATCTTGCAGCAGCACATTCGGCGATTTATCAACAAGATGTTCGACGTTATCACAGCCGCCGGGTTAAAACTAGAACCTTTCAAGAAGGTGATTTTGTGCTCCGGCTCATCCAGGATCAGACTGATATGCACAAGTTATCCCCCCCTTGGGAAGGACCTTTTGTGGTCAGCAAAAACCTGCACAACGGATCTTACTACCTCATTGATGTTCGAGAGCATGAAGATTCACGTCAATCGGAGGAGGAGACAAAGCGGCCATGGAACATAGCTCTCCTTCGGCCTTATTATACTTGAAGCCATAGGCTCTTCATCTGTACATATTTATGACAGTGTATATATCATATAATAAACCGGATCCTCCGTTATATGCGGGGTATCTATTCTTTCTTATATCATGTGTGTGCTTTTACACGATAACTAACAAAGCGGAGTCTTTGTTAAACCGGATTTAGCAGCTGCATAGAGATAAAGAAAATCACTAGGGGGCTTGGTCATGTTTGAACCTCAGCTACACCTCTTAATAGGCATTTCAAGCCATACAAGGAAAATTTGTGGAGCCAAAGAGAGTGTTGTACATAGTACAGTCTCAAACATAGGCACACACTGAGCATCACTCACAAAGTTACTTGGGGGCTCTTTTTTGCAAAGCAACAAAGAGTTTGAAAGGACCCTCGTAATTGGTTATCAAGCCACGGCTTGGAAGCCTGGTGTATTCACCTAAAACCCCGGGTTAGCCTGCCTTCATCAAGTAAGCCACTCCTATCCAGGTAATCCTGGTATGACCCATCAAACGTTTGACAAGTCAATCTTTTACAGGCCCTGAACTTGTCACAGTTAAAACGATGATTGGTTAATTGGAGGCCCATCTAAAAAGGCTTTGGTAAATGGTTTAACTCAGAGGCCTGGCAGCCCATGAAAAGCCTCGATTTGGAGCATGGCAGCTCGTAAAAAGCCTCGCATATTTTCCTATTTGAATTTTGTTTGTTGAAAATCATAAGTATTTTTTGATAAACCGGCTTCCTTGACCCGGCTTGCTTTCCAACTACCAGTTGTTGGCACATGATCAATTATAAACCAGTGGTCATTGACCCGGTCTGGTTTGACTAAATCACCAGTGTTATAAAGAAAATCCGATAGTTATACCAGTCTGGTTTGATATATAGACCAGCATTATGAAGATAATATTATCAAACGTATCGGGTTGGTGTTAAACACCTTTGCTGTATACATGTTTGGTCAATCAATGAGGTATGTTCTATACATTATTTTTTGTACAAACACTTGATTATTCAGCGAAAGTACTATATACTTCTTGGATATTATGACATGTCTAGCGGAAAACCGCTAGACACTTTTAAGTTTTCTGACCCAGTGTCACAAAGCATTATGAAACATGCTCGATGGCATGGCAGATAAACAAAGTTTCAGCTATCCTATTACATGAAGCTTCGAAGTGGCTCAAACAGTCCCATTGTTTTTCATAGTAGCCATATAAACCGACGACCGGATCAGGACTCTTCATGACGACGGTTTGACGGTTGCAGATCAGTTGGTGTAGGCACTTCTTCATCCCTCCCCAGCCGCTGGAAATCAGCCATTGACCAATCGATTTCGGTTAAAGCTTGGAACACTGCTTCCTCATGGATAAGATCAGAAGGGTTAATATCAGGGGCGTAAGTGTGATTACGAATCAGAGGCACAAGTTCTTCGACTTCATGGATATCAGCCAGCTGTCTTTTCCCTTCTGCATCATAAAACGGTTGAAAATGGGACAAATCGGTGTCCTCGGCCAATTTGCTGGCCGCTGGCCGCATCTGTTTGGTCAGCGGCCGAAGATCATCACTGTCAAAGTTTGAACCGTCTTCTTTAATGCCTGGATATCCTTTAATGATATCCTCTGCTTCAAGGTCTGGAATCTAGGCCTTGGCTCGAATAAGGGCGGTTAATGCTCCTGCACTCGCAGCGGCTCTCTTCAACTCGACAATACGCGCTGGTAACATGCCCAGCTTCTCAAGGGTCTCCTTAATCAAAGTTGGCGCCGGTTTGTTATAAGCCGCTGTACTAATGGCTCGCTAAGACCTAGAGTATAACTGCTCAACCAAAGTATATGCCGCTTTGAGCTTCATCCGCATATAGGCACCAAGATGAGTGATCCGAGTTCCTGCCAAAGATTTTATCAACATTTTGGTCAGTTTTAAGATTCATTGACTGGCGCAACATACATAAGAAGACACTTATCAAAGATAGCAGAGGTCATAGCGTTGATTTGGTGCTTCAAACCGGCTAGTTCTTCAACCACCGGTTTCAGGGCTTCCTCGGCGTCTACAGCTCTTTTGGTTAAATCGGCTTTTTCAGTTTCCCATTCAGCACGATCTTGGTTGAAGGATTCTTTCAGCTTTTCCATCCGTCCAGGGCCTGGGTCAGCTCGTCTTTGGCTTTTGTAGCTTCGGCTTGTTGAGACTTCACATTTTCTTGCAAATCAGAGTTTTGGGCATCTTTGCTTCTCAGTTCAGCCTGCAACATTGAAGGTATATTCAACAAAACAACATATTTATGCACTAAGTATAAAGCATATAACAAGTTAGCCACTTCATACTTGGGGGCTAATGCCTATTTGCTCTCAAATACTACACTCTATACAAGTCTCTAGAACAATGCAAGCATTATCCTTGACACTTGGGGGCTAATGTATGTTTGTTCTAAACCGGCGGTGTGGATTAAAAACGATTAACTTGCCAAGTTAAACCGGCCTTTGGGGGCTATGCTGCAGAAAGTTATCTAATTTTTTCAAACATGAGTCTTATCTATAATTGAGGACACGCCTTTGCAAGGATCAATGATGGGATGCTTGAAGTATTACAAAGACCCGGTTTATGATTAACAATCATAAAACGGCTCTTGGGGGCTACTTGAAATAGTATTTCAGCTATAAATCAATGTACAAGGGAGAAGAATTTACCTCATATCGTTCTTTCATCAAATTCACCAAACTGGCTTCATAATCCCGGTTTGAGTGCAGACGGTTCAAGAAGTCGGAATGAAGCTCATCAGCGTTAAGATGAGCATAGTTTGATAAGTCGCTGCTCCATTTACCTTTATCCCTGGCAATTTGCTCTTCTTTGGCACTATGCTGAGCCAAAATGATGGGATGACCAGGAGAGCTGTGGCCTATTCCAGTAATAATAACGTCATCACCTTGGCCTTCAAGATTTTTGGTGGATGATGATCGAATTTCAGTGTCTTTCATTGGACTAGCCAGGTTTGGTTCTGCCGGTTCAATATCAGGGGCGGCAGGCTCAGCATCTGTTGGTTCATCGGTATGTTGGCCGTCAAGGGGCGGATCATCAAAAATTGTTTCGGGATGGAGGCCTGCCGGTTCACCAGTCTACTTCGGTTCACCTCTTGGTTCTTCTTCTCCGGCGACAGGGTCTTCTGGCGGATTGGTGACCCGAGCCTTCTTGCTAGGTCTGGCTTTGGCCCTGCAAACAGAATAAAAAAGGATTAACATCCTGTTCAAAAGATGTAGGGCGCATTGAAAGGACATGTTTTTCATAACTCACCCGGCCACAGTTTTCAAAGGGGGGAGTTGAGTTGTTGTCGATTCACCAGAAGAGGAAGGAGGTGTCACCTGATAATTTGAATTGGACGGATTAAGAGGCTATCTGAAATAACCTGCCTTGGGGTAAGAATGGTCAGAAGTAGGAGAGACCTCAGACCGGCGCTTCCGAACCGGAGTATCAGGTAAACCGGCACAGGTGACCTATTGGCCACTATGCCGGGTTGTCCGGCGAGCTTCATGCTGTTGAGTCTTCAAAATAAATGTTGGATCCAAGTGAGCAAGAGGATGAGAAAAGCTTACTTTCCAGATTGCTTGGCGAGTTTTTTGTGTTGGCATAGAGTCTGAACCGGAGGAAAGGGTAATTACCTCTACGTCATCAGCCTGACTAGCTTCTGCCTCCTCCTGAGGAAGATCATTGTTAACAAGATGCATAAAAAGAGAGCCAAGTGAGTCAAGTTCTACCTCAACTTCTGGGTCATCGGTATCATCATCAAGCTCCATATTAATCCGGTCAGCCGTTTTCCGCTTTGACGTCCGTTTCACGGCTTTGGTCTTCGGGTGGGTTGGCTTGACCACTTTGTCTCCAGTTGGCTTTGCCGCTTTTTCTATGGATTTCCGTTTCCAGAAGGGGTCATCACCCTATATATATATAAAGAAGAAGGGTTACAGATTGTACAAGTTAAAGATATTAGAGATGAAGAGGAAGTGTAATACTTACAGCAGGCGGTTTGTTCTTGGCATAGAAGGGACTCAGACCGGTCTGACTACAGACCAGTTCCGATTCATTCAGAATTTTCTTTACACCCTCAGTAACTTCTTCCTCAGATAATTGGATATTGCAGTGGCGTTGAGGATCGTCAACTTCACCGTTATATTCGCACATTAAACCGGGACGCCGGCTTAGTGGCAAGATACTCTAGGATATCCAACAGCGCACAAAATCCACGCCTGTTAAACCGTTTGCCATAAAGGCCCGGAGCTTGGCGATTTGAGGAGTGTATTTTGCCCTTTCTGAAGAGCTCAGGCGTTGTGGTATTGGGTGAGTGTTGGATAGTCTATGATTGCGGAAGCCGGGGAGGGGATTTTCATCCTCAGGCAAAGTGTCTCTGCAATAAAACCATGTTTGGTTCCATTCCTTTGGGTGGCTATGATGTTTGGCATGAGGAAATTCCACTTCTTTCCGCTTTTGAATTGAGACACCACCAAGCTCTGTGTTCGGGCCATTTACGAACTCTGTGCGCCGGTTTAAGTGAAAGAAATCCCGGAACAGTTCTGCAGTTGGTTCTTCTTGTAAATAGACTTCACAGAAGACTTGGAAGTTGCATAAGTTGGAGGCTGAGTTGGGACCAATATCTTGTGGATGCAGTTGGAAGCTGGCAAGCACATCTCGATAAATTTTGACCCTGGCGGTTTGAAACCATGGCCTATATGGTCAACAAAGACTACTACCTCGCCTTGCCTTGGGGTTGGAGGATTCACTATTCATGGAACTCGCCATTTGATCTCAGTTTTCTTAGGCAAAGAGCCGATGCTAACCATCTCATTCAATTGAGCCTCAGTAACCCGGGAACGAGCCCAGTTGCAGGTAGTGAATTGTTTGGCCATTGCAAAGCGAACAAACTGAAAATGAAAGGCCGGTTTATAAATTACGCATGATTATAGACAAGAGACAAGGGACTAAGAAACATACTGATATGATAAATGGTACAACCTGGAGACTAGTGTAATGAGAGAAAAAGGTAATGCCAACACATGATTGATCAGACACTGTTAAACCGGAGCATAATTATGAAGGTAAAATGCTCTTCCGGTTTATCAGAGGGCTAATGGCATAGACTACTTATACAAAGTTAAACCGCTTATATTGGTGCGAGGAGAAACGGATTTCACATGAACATAGAAACATATCTCACTGTGATGTATAAAACTTTCGGATCTAAAGCTAAGAAAGAAAAGCAAAAATAATTGGATCTTGAAGGGGTGCAGAGCTGAAGCAATTTTTGACAGACTAGATCAGATCTTTGCGCATAAGGATTTGTGATGACCATGGTAGGTAAGCTACGGCAAGAGATGCGTCAAGCATGAAGTGTCCATCTATATATTACAGGAAGAACAGGGAAGAACAACACTGATGAAATTCGGAAGAACTGCGAGGAATGTCGAAACCCTAGAACAGATCTATGGTGAGAAAAGCAGAGAACTTACCGGATCTGGTGAGGAAGCGGAAGGGCGCCGCAGTATTCTGGTGCATTCAAGGTGATGCAGCGGCCAATGTCGGAGCAGAGGTGACGGTCGATGGTGGCGGCGGAGCTCCAGAGGCTGAGCGGCGCGAGGAAGACGACACAAAAAGGTACGGGGGGAAACAGTGAAAATGACCCCTCGGTCCTATTTATAAGGCGAAGTGATAAAATGGCAAGTACAAGAATCGAGGAGCCCAAAAATGGATAAGTTAATAAAGGTGTCGCCTCGATGACTGGATATATATTAAATGAAGGAAATCTCTGACATCAACGGATGGATGACGTCAGGGCGGTTTATCGTAATTTTGAAGTATGACGTCACGGCGGTTTACAAGATCAAAAATGAAGATAAGAGAGAAGATTTTTTCTAAGTGTGGAAGATTGACATGAACAAGTTCAAACCAATCTGGGGCCTAATGTTGGGGATATTACTACTGGAGGTAAACCGGCCTTATGTAGCCGGGTTGACTCTTTGAAGATTAGAAGCCCATGATGATGTAAAGATGATGGCGCTAGAAGGAGGGCCCAAAGGCGGGTTACAGCCTGTAAATGTAAACCGGCTTAGTCATTTAACTTGTATAGTAAGATAGAGAGAGAGAGGCCGAACCGGATACGTTTATGATCCGGCTTCGGGACTCTGTAGCCCGGCGGGCATCAACCTATGTAAATAAAGGGACGACCTGGTCGCGGTTTAGAGACAGACAACAACAACTCGAGAGCCAGACAAAGCGGATTCGCTCCCCGGCCTTCGAAACCCTAGCAATACCAATCACAACTAGACGTAGGCTTTTACCTTCATCGAAGGGGCCAAACTAGTATAAACTCCCGTGTCCCCTTGTCCGGTTTAACCCCTTTAAGACTAACCGGTTGCGATGGCTCCACGACTAAATCCTTTCATGAGGACATCTGCCATGACAAACCCACGACAGTACCCCCTTGCCAAACTCATGGCAAGGCACGTAATAGGTCTGGTACACAGCATGGCATACTTTATAGAACCTATGGCTGAGGCATAAGGAATGACTTTCATTCTCTCTCTATCTTCTACCATGATCGGGCTTTGAGTCTTACTCAACTTCACACCTTGCAACACAGGTAAGAACCATTCCTTTGTCTGATCCATTTTGAACTTCTTCAAAATCTTATCAAGGTATGTGCTTCGTGAAAGTCCTATTAAGCATCTTGATCTACCCCTATAGATCTTGATGCCCAATATATAAGTAGCTTCATCGAGGTCTTTCATTGAAAGGTCCTTATTCTAGTATCCTTTCATGCTATCAAGAAATTCTATATCATTTCCAATCAACAGTATGTCATCCACATATAATATCAGAAATGCTACAAAGCTCCCACTCACTTTCTTGTAAATACAGGCTTCATCATAAGTCTGTATAAAACCATATGCTTTGATCACCTCATCAAAGCATGCATTCCAACTCTGAGATGCTTGCACTAGTCCATAGATGGATTGCTTGAGCTTGCACACTTTTTTAGCACCTTTACTCTTCTTTAAGAAATCCATTAAGGAATGCAGTTTTGATGTTCATTTGCCAAATTTCATAATCATAAAATGCGGCACTTACTAACATGATTCGGACTGACTTAAGCATCGTTATGGGTGAGAAGGTCTCATCGTAGTCAACCCCTTGAACTTGTCGAAAACCTTTCGCGACAAGTCGAGCTTTGTAGATGGTGACATTACCATTAGCGTCAGTCTTCTTCTTGAAGATCCATTTATTCTCAATGGCTTGCCAATCATCGGGCAAGTCATCAAAGTCCATCCTTTGTTCTCATACATGGATCATATCTCAGATTTCATGGTCTGAAGCCATTTATCAGAATCTGGGCTCATCATAGCTTCTTCATAGTTCGTAGGTTCGCCATGGTCTAGTAACATGACTTCCAGGATAGGGTTACCGTACCACTCTGGAGCGGAACGTGCTCTGTTCGACCTACAAGGTCCAGTAGCAACTTGATCTGAAGTTTCATGATCATCATCATTAGCTTCCTCTCTAGTTGGTGTAGGCATCACTTGAATGGATTTCTCTGATGTGCTACTTTCTAAATTGAGAGAAGATACAATTACCTCATCAAGTTCTACTTTCCTCCCACTCACTTCTTTCAAGAGAAACTCTTTTTCTAGAAAGTTTCCATTCTTGGCAACAAATATATTGCCTTCAGATTTGTGGTAGAAGGTGTACCCAATTGTTTCCTTAGGGTATCCTATGAAGACGCACTTCTCCGATTTTGGTTCGAGCTTATCAGGTTGAAGCCTTTTGACATAAGTCTCGCAACCCCAAACTTTAAGAAACGACAGCTTAGGTTTATTGCCAAACCACAGTTCGTATGGTGTCATCTCCAAGGATTTAGACGGTGCCCTATTTAACGTGAATACAGCTGTCTCTAATGCATAACCCCAAAACGATAGTGGTAAATCGGTAAGAGACATCATAGATCGCACCATATCTAATAAAGTGCAGTTATGACGTTCGGACACAGCATTACGTTGTGGTGTTCCAGGTGGCATAAGTTGTGAACAATTCCACATTCATTTAAATGAAGGCCAAACTCGTAACTCAAATATTTGCCTCCGCGATAAGATCATAGAAACTTTATTTTCTTGTTACGATGATTCTCCACTTCACTCTAAAATTCTTTGAACTTTTCAAATGTTTCAAACTTGTGTTTCATCAAGAATATATACCCATACCTACTCAAATCATCTGTGTGTTGGGAATCATAGTAATAATTCAAAATTTTCCTATGTGCCACCGAGATCAATCTAGGAGATGCTAGCAACGAGAGAGAGAGAGAGTGCATCTTCATACCCTTGAAGATCGCTAAGAGGAAGCATTACAAGAACGCGGTTGATGGAGTCGTACTCACGACGATTCAAGTCGCGGAAGATCTGATCTAGCGCCGAACGGACGGCGCCTCCATGTTCAACACACGTACAGCCCAGAGACGTCTCCTCCTTCTTGATCCAGCAAGGGGAGAGGAGAAGTTGAGGGAGAACTCTATCAGCACGACGTCGTGGTGATGGAGGAGCTTGTGGTTCTCCAGCAGGGCTTCGCAAAGCACTACGGAAGAGGAGGAGGAGTTGGAGAGGGGGAGGGCTGCGCCAGGGGAAGGGTCACGGCTGCCCACCCACCCCCTCACTATATATAGGGGGAGGGGAGAGGGGGAGGCGCCCTAGGGTTTCCCCTAGGGGGCGGCGGCCAGGGCAGATTGGATCTCCCTAGGAAAACCCTAGGGAGACTTGCCCCCCAAGCCAAATAGGTGGAGGCTTGCCTCCCAAGCCAGGTGGAGGCACCCCACCTCCCCAAGTAACGTGGGAAAGGGTGTGGGGGCGCACAACCCCTTAGTCGGCTGGTTTGCCCCCTCCCCTTGGCCCATGAGTCCCTGCAACACTTGCCGGGGCACCCGAAACACCTTTCGGTCATGTTGGCCATAGCCTGGTACCCCCAGAACACTTCCGGACTCCAATACCCTTCATCCAATATAACAATCTTCACCTCCGGACCATTCCGGAACTCCTCGTGACGTCCGGGATCTCATCCGGGACTCCGAACTACCTTCGGTAACCACATAGATTTTCCCATAACAACTCTAGCGTCACCGAGCCTTAAGTGTGTAGACCCTACGGGTTCGGGAACCATGCAGACATGACCGAGACATCTCTCCGGCCAATAACCAACAGCGGGATCTGGATACCCATGTTGGCTCCCAAATGTTCCACGATGATCTCATCGGATGAACCACGATGTCGAGGATTCAATCAATCCCGTATGCAATTCCCTTTGTCTATCGGTATGTTACTTGCCCGAGATTCGATCATCGGTATATCCATACCTCATTCAATCTCGTTACCGGCAAGTCTCTTTACTCGTTCCACAATGCATGATCCCATGACTAACTCTTTAGTCAAACTGAGCTCATTATGATGATGCATTACGGAGTGGGCCCAGAGATACCTCTCCGTCATACAAAGTGACAAATCCCAGTCTCGATTCGTGCCAACCCAACAGACACTTTCAGAGATACTTGTAGTCCACCTTTATAGTCACCTAGTTACATTGTGACGTTTGATACACCCAAAGCATTCCTACGGTATCCGGGAGTTGCACAATCTCATGGTCTAAGGAAACGATACTTGACATTAGAACAGCTCTAGCGAACGAACTACACGATCTTGTGCTATGCTTAGGATTGGGTCTTGTCCATCACGTCATTCTCCCAATTATGCGATCCCGTTATCAATGACATCCAATGTCCATGGTCAGGAAACCATGACCATCTATTGATCAACGAGCTAGTCAACTAAAGGCTTACTAGGGACATATTACGATCTATGTATTCACACATGTATTACGGTTTCCGGTTAATACAATTATAGCATGAACAATAGACAATTATCATGAACATGTAAATATAATCATAACCACTTTATTATTGCCTCTAGGGCATATTTCCAACAGTCTCCCACTTGCACTAGAATCAATAATCTAGTTCACATCACCATGTGATCAACACTCATAGTTCACATCGCCATGTGACTAACACCCAAAGAGTTTACTAGAGTCAATAATCTAGTTCACATCACCATGTGATTAACACTCAATGAGTTCTAGGGTTTGATCATGTTATGCTTACGATAGAGGTTTCAGTCAATGGGTCTGCAACATTCAGATCCGTGTGTTTTTCGCAAATCTCTATTTCATATTGTAGATGTTGCTACTATGCTCCACTTGGAGCTATTCCAAATGGTTGCTCCACTATACATATCCGGTTTAATACTCAGAGTCATCCGGATAGGTGTTAAAGCTTGCATTGACGTAACCCTTTACTCCGAACTCTTCATCCCCTCCATAATCGAGAAACATTTCCTTATTCCTAAGGACATTTTTTTTATCGTTGTCCAATGATCCACTCCTGGATCACTCTTATACCCCCTTTCCAGACACGTGGAAAGGCACATCGCGGTACACAGCATGGCATATCGTATAGAGTATATGGCTAAGGCATAGGGGACGACGAGGGAGTCCTAGATTAGGGGGTCTCCGGACAGCCGGACAATATCCTTTGGCCGGACTGTTGGACCATGAAGATGCAAGATTGAAGACTTTGTCCTGTGTCCGGATGGGACTCTCCTTGGCGTGGAATGCAAGCTTGGCAATACGGATATGTAGATCTCCTCCCTTGTAACCGACTCTGTGTAACCCTAGCCCCCTCCGGTGTCTATATAAACCGGAGGGGTTAGTACATAAGACAACAACAATCATACCATAGGCTAGCTTCTAGGGTTTTAGCCTCTACGATCTCGTGGTAGATCAACTCTTGTAATACTCATATCATCAAGAACAATCAAGCATGACGTAGGGTATTACCTCCATCAAGAGGGCCCAAACCTGGGTAAACATCGTGTCCCCTGCCTCCTGTTACCATCCGCCTTAGACGCACAGTTCGGGACCCCCTACTCGAAATCCGCCGGTTTTGACACCGACATTGGTGCTTTCATTGAGAGTTCCACTATGTCTTCATCACAAGGAGGGATGGCTCGTCTCGTTGTCAAGGACAACATCACCTCTGGGGGAGCCCTAGCTGTAGGCCAAACTCTCCGACTAGGCGGCTTCATCATGACCGCCTGCTCGGCCGCCGCGCCGATGATGACTTCTCGGGTCATCGAAAATAGCCTCCACATCGGCTCAAAATTCACCGAGCAGATGGATCCAATGGAGCTCTCCTCTGTGAACGAGCTCTTGGACCGCATCGCCGCTCTGGGAGTCGCTACGGACTACGATCGGATTGGGCTTAAACCCGACCAAAGGGAGATTAACTCTCCGCCGGTCACCCATCAGATAGCGGTGGTGGAGGAGCAATGCGGCGATTCTCCCTCTATCCTGAGGACGAACTATGTCCGGATTCCCGACCTCTCCGAGCCGGATACCCGCCCACGGGAAGACATCGCCCTAACCCTGAACCTAGAATCAGGCTGCATGCCGAACCTGTGGGGCAACATCCCGGAGCCCGAACTTCCAAGATCGGAAACTCCCCCGCCCCGGGGTCTCAGATTGGGTCAAGGTCTGGACTTAAATCCACCCACCCACCCAGATACAAACGATCTTTCCCACATTAGGCAAGAGCCCCAAGAGACAGTACATCACTATTGGGCCAGATTCCTCCTTGTAATGAACAAGGTCAAGGACTGTCGCGAGGAAGACGCAATTTCGTTCTTCTGCAACAATTGCATAGACAAGGGAATCCTCAACGCCATAAGTCGCCGTGACATAGCACACTTCGCTGACTTGGCAGCCATAGTACGGAAGTATTGTTCGATGGAAAGCGCCTGGAAAACCCAAACAAAATTTTGGGATAATCTGGCTCTGACAAAACCCCCAGTCCGAACTAAAAGGGTGCACTGTCATAAGTCGCCCGACTCAATTACAAAGAAGAAAAAGCCCACTACAGGGTGTGGAACTGTATTGGAGGGATGGCTTAACGGGCCCTGCAAAATTCATAGTACATCGGATACCATACCAACACACAACCTTAGAGCATGTTGGGTACTCCGACTGGTAGCCAAGAGTGGTGATGATCTCCTCATCCAAAACACCTCAGAGCACCATCCCGTGGATGACAATACAATATTGACAGTCTTCGAGACCTTCGCTTCAAATAATAGGCGTAAGCGAGCACTCCGCAGCCTTGCCGAAGTCTGCCATGTGGGAGCAATAAATCCGTGGAGCGACACGGCTATCACCTTCAATGCCAGTGACGAACCTAAATTCCGAACAGCCCGAGCACCAGCTGCCTTGGTCCTCAGTCCAATTGTGGATGGCTTTCGGCTCACTAAAGTGCTCATCGACGGCGGCAGCGGATTAAACCTCATTTATGAGGAGACTCTTCAAAAATGGAAATAGACAAAAACCGCATCGAGCAAAGCAGCATGACCTTCCGAGGAATCATCCCTAGTCGGGAGGCACGTTGCGCTGGGAAAATCACGCTAGATGTGGTATTCGGCACTCCGGAGAATTACAGGTCTGAAGAAATTACATTCCAAGTGGCCCCGTTCAGTAGGATACCACGCCCTTCTAGGGCGGGAGGCATGCACAATCTTCCAAGCCATACCCCATTATGGATACATGAAGCTCAAAATGCCCGGGCCCAATGGGATCATCACTCTGGCTAGTGACCCAGACATAGCACTCCGCACTGAGAACAAAACAGCCGCACTGGCCCTCGAGGCATTATCCGAAGCCCTTGTGGCGGAGGAATTAACCGCGCTGCGCTCCACAGTGGACATGGACAACGTGATACTAGACAAAAGATCCAAGTCCACTTCTTTCAAACCAGTGGATGAAATAGTCAAATTCCAAGTCCATCCAACGGACCCTTCAAAAATAGCATCAATCGGGGCACAATTAAACCCCGCTATAGATGCCGCACTACGGGAGTTCCTGCGCGAGAATTGGGACATATTCGCCTGACATCCTTCAGATATGCCAGGAATCCCATGAAGGCTGGCCGAGCATAGCCTTAACATTCTAAAAGTATTCAAGCCGGTCAAGCAGAATCTTCGGCATTTCTCTGAACCTAAGCGACAAGCTATGGGAGAGGAGCTAGCCAAGTTATTGGAGGCCGGATTCATTAGAGAAATAAAGCCTACGGACTGGCTAGCAAACCTGATGATGGTACCAAAGAAGGAAAAATCCTGGCGCCTATGCGTCGACTTCTAGGACCTCAATAAGGCTTTCCCAAAGGATCCCTTCCCCCTCCCCCGCATTGATCAAATTATCGATGCTACCGCAGGACACAACTGATTGTGCTTCCTGTTAAGATGGCGGAGTCCGATCAAGCCGCAACGGCATTTATCACTCCATATGGCCCCTTCTGTTTTAACACAATGCCCTTCGGGCTAAAAAAGACGGCGCAACGTATCAGCGCATGATTAAGACATGTCTGGAAAAGCAGATCGGCAAAACAGTGGAGGCATACGTAAACGATTTGGTCGTTAAAACCAGACACGTCGACTCCTTAATAGACGACTTGAGGCTCACGTTCGACAATCTCCGAACATACGACATTAAGCTCAATCCGGAAAAATGAGTTTTCGGCGTACCCGCCGGAAAGCTCCTGGGCTTTATCGTGTCCAGTAGAGGAATTGAAGCAAATCTGGCTAAAATCCGAGCTCTGTCGCAGTTGGCTATCCAAACTGACCTCAAGAAAATCCAGACGTTAACTGGATGCATGGCGGCCTTAAGCCGCTTTATCTCCCGATTAGGAGAAAAGGCACTCCCCCTTTATCGCCTTCTTCGGCGCACCGACCCCTTTGAGTGGATGGACGCAGCCACGGCCGGATTGGAAGCAATAAAAGCCATCCTAGCCACCAACCCAATCTTGGCCGCGCCAAATGTCGGTGAACCAATGCTGTTATATATAGCGGCAACTCACCAAGTTGTAAGCGAAGTGCTCGTCGTCGAACGAGAGACGGACGGACATAAATTCCCACTTCAAAAGCCGGTCTTTTATGTGTCCACTATCCTCACTCCATGCAAATCACGGTACCCACATTATGAGAAGATAACATATGCAGTATTTATGGTATCCTGGAAATTACGACACTACTTTAAAGAGTGTTCAATCACGGTGGCCTCAGAAGTAACACTCAACGACATAATAAACCACCGCGATGCAACGGGCCGGATTGCCAAATGGGCTATCGAGCTCCTCCCGTTCAACATAACATATAGACCACGGTGACCCATTAAGTCGCAAGTACTGGCCGATTTCGTTGTCGAATGGACAGAAGCCGAACTCCCTAAGGAGTATGGCGCATACTCTAATTGGATCATGCACTTTGACGGCTCTAAAATGCTGGCTGGTCTGGGGGCTGGCGTCGTCCTGACATCCCCCACCGGAGATACAGTCCAATACGTACTCCAAATACTATATACAGACTCCAACAACGCAGCCGAATATGAGGCCCTATTACATGGTCTCCGGATGGCAGTTTCCATGGGCATTCAACGCCTGGAGGTGCATGGGGACTCGAACCTCGAAATATCTCAAATAAATGGAGACTTCGATGCCAAGGATCCAAAAATGGCGCCATATCGCAATGCCGTCCTCAAAATGTCAGCTCGGTTCGAGGGGCTTGAATTCCACCATGTGGCTCGGGAAAACAATCAAGCGGCGGATATCCTCGCCCGTATCAGCGCTAAGCGCGATCCTGTCCCACCTAACATCTTCTTGGAAAAACTATTTAATCCATCCATGGTATGGGAGGGGACACTGGTAGCAATAGTCCGGACCCGGCCACATCATCAGATACCGAACACTCTGACACAATCGGAGGCTCTGCCATCGAAATAACACCTTCAGCCCACGTGATAATGGCCGTCATCGCCCCGTGGACAGAACCATTCCTAGCCTACCTAACCAGGCAGGAACTACCCGAAGACCAAAATGAGGCACGCTGCATAGTGCGGCGATCTAAATCCTACATGGTCCACGAGGGAGAGCTTTATAAGAAAAGCACTACCGGAATCCTTCAAAGGTGCATCTCCGAAGAAGAAGGGCGGAAGCTTTTGGCAGAAATCCATGCTGGACTCGGTGGCCATCACGCCGCAGCCTGGGCCCTTGTAAGCAAGGCCTTCTGTATAGGTTTCTATTGGCCGACGGCCCGAGCAGATGCACAGCATATGGTCCTACATTGCGTCGGTTGCCAGCTTTTTGCAAACCAAAGCCATATGCCGCCTACCGCTCTCCAAACAATCCCCATTACTTGGCCCTTTGCAGTCTGGGGGCTTGATATGGTTGGACCCGTTAAAGGGGGAACCCATAAGAAAAAATAGTTACTGGTCATGGTGGATAAATTCACCAAATGGATAGAAGCCAAACCTGTCAAAACGGTTGAATCCGGACCGGTGATAGACTTCATATCTGGGGTTGTACACTGTTATGGCATCCCCCACAGCATCATCACTGACAACGGCACAGACTTTACAGCCGACGAGGAAACTCTGGTGCAACAACATGGGCATCAAGCTCGATTATGTTTCTGTCTATCACCCGCAAACTAACGGTCAAGTCAAGCAAGCAAATGGTCTTATCATGAGCGGTATCAAACCCGGATTAGTGCGATCCTTAAAGGAATCAAACACGCACTGGGTGGAGGAGCTTGACTCCATACTATGGGGGCTGCGGACCACGCCGAATCGCACTACCAAATACACACCATTTTTATGGTGTACGACGCAAAGGCAGTTCTGTCTTGCGACATAATTCATGACTCACCTTGATTGCGCATGTATGAAGAAAAAGAGGCCGAGCTTGATCGACAGGACAGTTTGGACGCCCTGGAGGAGGAGCGCGACGTGGCAAAAGCCTGTTCCGCATTCTATTAGCAACAGGCTCAAAGGTATCAAAGCAGAGAAGTACGGGCCAAAACCTATAATGTTGGCGAACTAGTTCTACGCCTGCCGGAGAAGAAAAAGAACAAGCTCAATCCCAAATGGGAAGGTCCCTTCATTATTGACCAGGTTCTGACCGGTGGAGCATACTATCTGCGGGATGCATCGGACAATTGACTCGAGCCAAACCCATGGAAAGCATCCAGACTCCGAAGATTCTATGCCTAGTGCCAGACTCTATGTTCGTCTCCTTACCTCCGTCAATTTTTTGCATATCAATTATCTGTCTTCTCTCTCATTCTCTCTTTCTATTCTCCTCAAGGCCTTAAAGGCTAAACTTGTGTCTTGGTTACACAATCTTGACGCGCTAACCGCGCTCATTATACCTGGGGGCTTCTTATATAGAAGCTTAATATAACTATTTTTCTTGGCTTTATGCCCACACATGTGTTATTCTTCTGCATGTACCTTTTTCGCCATTATATGCACCAATATGACTTAAGTTTTGGCCAAGCTGGGTTGCCTGGCTCTTGTATTTATGCCCTATGTTCTCATTAATTCGGCTAGGGCATAAGGGGAGCACCTCTACGATTGTTACTGCCGGGTCATCCGGATGTGTACCTCAGACTGGGTGAAGCCGAAATCTAGCGTTCTTAAGCGAATATTCGGCCGGTGAACAAAAGATGACTTTTATTTAATTTGACACATGCCCCCAGATGTTTATAGCCTGCGTCTCTTTTCGCAGTTCGGACATGCACATTAGGGCATGCGTACCCAGGGAAAGGAACCTTTAACGGAACTATTCTCCCTGGAAGATGTTTCTTACTATCCATGTAATATAACATAGCTAGTTGGGTATTTGTCTGTTCAAGCAGTTATGACCCCTACGCCTGGTTTCTATGCATACCCCGGTTTTTACATAACCGAGTGGGTATTCGGATACACTCCAGACTATCGGGTGTAGAGGTCGAAGCGAAAAGGTCCACCATGACAAATGATTTACAATCCGGCTACGGACATTCTATATTTCACTTGAAGTACACAGTCACTAAGACTGATTTAATTCTTCTTCTATACCATCCAACAGGCTGTCTAGCCTACAATCCCATTGGGAATACTTTGCAGCTAATTCTACTTGGTCATATGACGGGGATCTCTTTCCCATCGGGCCCCACAGGTCCGACCTCGGCCATGTGGTTTGGGTCAGCTTTGGTATATCGCGTCTTCACCATAGCCCAGGCTTCCCTTGCACCTTGTCGCCAGGCTGATATCTTCCATAATCGGAAGCACCGCCGCGCTCCCTTGAGCTTCTCTATAAGCTCCCCCATGCCCCCTGGCGGGGACGCGGATGGCCACAAGGCTTGGGCAATACCTTGCATCACCTGTCGAACTTGTTCGTGCAGTTGTGAGAGCTCTAGTAGAAGATCACCCGCAGACGCGGTCATCTCCTCTGTGGGACGACCCGTCAGCATACCTGCAGGCATAACTCTGTGAGCCGGCTCCTTCAAAAGTTCGTTCAAGCACTTACTAAAAATGCCGTGTCGAAGCCGCTTATTCTCCTTCACGGAGTCCGCAAGCTAGGCCCGGACGTCTTTCAGTTCCAAGTCTAGCCAGATATTGGCGTCCTGGAGATTATTTTTCTCCTGCCTGACCCACGTAAGCACGCGCTCGCCAGCATTTAGTTGTCGATTAGCACATTGCGCATCCCCAGACACGGCCTCCGGATTCACTCCGGGGTCATCTGCAACATTTACTGTTAGATTTGCATGCATGCCGCACACTATCTGGTACCTGTAACTCTTTGCAATGGAAGAAACTGTTACCAGAGGGGGCCTTCTCAGACTCCTTAAATGCGGCCACCGCGGCCTGTAGCTGGGCTTTGCACTCTTCCAGCTCTTGAGACAACTGGATATTCTTCTCTGTAAGAACCTGTACAATTAATGATCCTTAAATCAGTTGTGTCAACTGTTTCAAGTCTCAGGGGCTACTGATATATATAATCGTCTTATTTTCCTACCCATATATCCTTTACACACTGGTCCGTGGCTCTGGCAAGACCATTTTGAGCAGCACGGATGTACGCGTCTCCTGAGTTGAAGGCATCGAACGCCTCTTAGGAGAAACAAGCGTCACGGAGTACGGCCCGGCGACGCCTGTGATTCATGGCGCTCTCGACTTCGGAATTTCTAGCGGATAGTCTGTCCGCATCCTCCGTAGGAGGATCATCTGGCGTCCATCCCATGTTAGCTTCCTCTTATATGTCCGGCCATGGAGCCCGACTGGTGGAGGCATGATCGGCAGGCTCTCCGGATATAGTCCGGCGAGCGTTTTTCCTATTAGGAAACATGGACGTCATTATATTTTAAAGAAAGATGACAACCACGGAGCGAGATTTTGTATCATACCTCTGCGCCAGCATCTCAGTCCTGACTGCGTTCCTTTTTGGCCTACCCGGCTTCGGTGCCCCTTGTTGGCGAGTCACTACGGGTTTGGCATGGCGCGCCGAAGGCCTTCCCTGTGAAACACCATGTGTGTATGGTAGGTGAAGTGCATAAAAGGGGATCCTTCTTGGAAGTTGGAACTCTGGTTTTCCCTTACCTGCGATGCATGGAGTAGCCCAGGATAGTCGGCTATGATGGCCACCATGGCGTCATTGCAGCTCAATTGATAGAACGTCCTATCTATCAGCTCCACAAATATGTCCGGATCCTCTTCAAGTCCGGGATCGTGGGCCCGGTCAGGGTCCTCCGGTTGTGGAGGCGGGCTGTTGACCTCCCTTACAACTTTTCGCAGTTCCTGCCGTGAAACGGCAAGGTGAGTATTTACAACAAAGAATGTGGGAAGGTTGGGAGTAAAGAGTGACAGCTCACCCAGCTTGGAGGGTTGTACATGGAGAATCCATCCCGTGGCTTAATACAGATGAACTCCGCTTCCTCTCCCTTGAACAACTCGGACAGAATTTTTGCTAAAGCAACAGCGGAGTCCGGTCCCTTACGCCCGCAGCGGGTGGCATCATCTTCCCCGTTAAAGCACCACAAGGGGTGCCCTCGATATTGAAGTGGTTGCACCCCCCGCATTATGCATATTGACATAACCTCGATTATTGTCAATCATGATTGAGCCAGCACTTTAATCTGGTCCATCAGGTAAAGGACTTCTCAGTTATCTTCCTCCTGAGGGCTCCGTGGGCGCCAGCTTCGGCGTTTCTTCAGAGGAGCATTGTGGAACTCGGGAAGACCCCTCCGAACAGGATCTGGAAGGGGGACGTCCTCCATGTAAAACCACTCCGAAGGCCAGTCTTCAGACGTCTTCTTCGGGGTACCGGACAGGTATCCGGTCCCGGCGATGCGCCATATTTCGGCTCTGCCCACTTGATATAGCGAGCCCTCCTGTGTACGGGGCACTAGGCAGAATAGCCTCTTCCATAGCTCAAAATGAGCCTCGCAGCCCAGAAACAGCTCGCAAAGGGCAACATAACCAGCGATGTGTAATATGGAAATGGGGGTGAAATTATGCAACTGGAGGCCGTAAAACTCCTGGAGCCCGCGGAGGAACGGATGGATTGGAAATCCAAGTCCCCTTAGTAAATAAGGGACAAGGCATACCCACTCCCCCTTGGAGGGATTGGGGAAGCTCTCTGCTTGCTCCTCGCCATTATAGGTGGCGAGCCCGGCTTGAACATGGACCATATATATGCTGGAGGGAGAAATCCCTGGGTCTGCAACTCTACTAATTGGCTGTGCAGGACGGAACACTTCTCCCAGTCACCGGGCTTAGGGCTATGGGAGCGGGAGGAGGAGCTGCGGTGGTCGGCCATGTTGGAATGAATTTTTCCGAGCGCGCTCCGATGGATACTCGCCGTTGGAGGATGGCGTGGTTTAGATCTAAGAATCCCCGTCCCTTTACTAGATAGTTTATTTACATGGCTAGGGTGGCGAATGTAAAAATGCCCTGGCTCCTCGCATTCGGTCGACACGTGGAAGATAGCCCTTATTGGGCGCAGAAGCCAAGAAGTGCAACATTTATGGGGAGCCGGACACTACTCAGCAGATATTCAGAATTTGGAGAAGAACCCACCTTGCAATGCCGAAGACAATCTGCGCACCGGACTCATCGTCATTGAAGCCTGGTTTGGGGGCTACTGAGGGAGTCCTGGATTAGTGGGTCTTCGGACAGCCGGACTATATCCTTTGGACGGACTGTTGGACCATGAAGATGCAAGATTGAAGACTTCGTCCCGTGTCCGGATGGGACTCTCCTCGGCATGGAAGGCAAGCTTGGAAAAACGGATATGTAGATCTCCTCCCTTGTAACCGACTCTGTGTAACCCTAGCCCCCTCCAGTGTCTATATAAACCAGAGGGGTTAGTCCGTAGGACAACAACAACCATACCATAGGCTAGCTTCTAGGGTTTTAGCCTCTACGATCTCGTGATAGATCAACTCTTGTAATACTCATATCATCAAGAACAATCAAGCAGGACGTAGGGTATTACCTCCATCAAGAGGGCCCAAACCTAGGTAAACATCGTGTCCCCTGCCTCCTGTTACCATCCGCCTTAGACGCACAGTTCGGGACCCCCTACCCGAGATTCGCTGGTTTTGACACCGACAGACGACTTTCGTCCTTTCTCTTTCTTCAGCCGTACTTGAGCTTCAAGTCTTAACTTCACACCTTACAACTCAGGCAAGAACTCCTTTGACTGATCCATCTTGAACTCCTTCAAGATGATGTCAAGTTATGTGCTCTGTTGAAGTCTTATCAGGCATCTTGATCTATCTCTATAGATCTTGATACCCAACATGTAAGCAGTTTTACGCATGTCTTCCTTTGAAAAACTCCATTCAAGCAACCCTTTATGCTTTCTAGAAATTCTACATCATTTCCGATCAACAATATGTCATCCATATATACCTATCAGAAATGTTGTAGTGCTCCCACTCACTTTCTTGCAAATACAAGTTTCTTGCAAACTTTGTACAAACCCAAATGCTTTGATTGCCTCATTGAAGCATATGTTCCAACTCCGAGATGCTTTCTCTAGTCCATAGAAGGATCGCTAGAGTTTGCATACCTTTCAACATCCTTAGGATCGACAAAAAACTTTTGGTTGTATCACATACAACCTTTCCTCATGGAGACCGTCAAGGAAACTTTGTTTCGACATCCATCTGCCAGATTTTGAAAATGAAAAATGCAGCAACTGCTAACACAATTTTAACAGACTTTAGCATCGCTATGATTGAGAAAAGTCTCATCATAGACAACTCCTTGAACTTGTCAGAAACTTCTTTGAGACAAGTCGAGCTCCATAAATGGTGATAATACCATCAGTGTTTATCTTCTTCTTAAAGATCCATTTATTCTCAATGGCTTGTCGATCATTGGGCAAGTCCATACTTTATTCTCATACATGGATCCTATCTCGGATTTCATGGCTTCTAGCCATTTGTTGGAATCCGAGCCCAACATCGCTTCTTCATATCTCATAGGTTCATCGTTTTCCAACAACATGACCTTTAAGACAGGGTTACCACTCAGAAGTTGTACACACCCTTGTCGACCTACGAGGTTTGATAGTAATTTGATCTGAAGCTTCATGATCATCATCATTAGCTTTCTCTTCAACTGACGTAAGTGCCACAGAAACATCTTTCTGTGATGCGCTACTCTCTGGTTGAAGTGAAGGTTCAACAACCTCATCAAGTTCTATCTTCCTCCCACTCAATTCTTTTGAGAGAAACTCTTTCTCGAGAAAGGACTTGTTCCTAGCGACAAACACTTTGCCCTCAGATCTGAGATAGAAGGTATACCCAATCGTCTTGTTTGGGTATTCTATGAAGACACAATTTTCCGCTTTGGGTTCGAGCTTTTCTGACCGAAGCCTATCAAGATAAGCATCATAGCCCCAAACCTTAAGAAACAACAACTTTGGTTTCTTGCCAAACCATAGTTCATATGGTGTCGTATCCACGGACTTAGATGGTGCCCTATTTAAAGTGAATGTAATTGTCTTTAATGCATACCCCCCCCCCCCCAAATAGCGGTAGATTGGTAAGAGACATCATACACCATATCCAATAAGGTTCTATTACGACGTTCGGACATACCATCACGCTATGGTGTTCCAGGAGGCGTCAACTGTGAAACGATCCTACCTTGTCTTTAGTGATTGCCAAACTCATAACTCAGATACTTTCCCTTTGATCAGTCGAAGGAACTTGATCTTCTTGTTATGATGATTCTCAACTTCAGTCTAAAATTGCTTGAACTTTTCAAACGTTTCATACTTATGCTTCATTAAGTAGATATACCCATATCTACTCAATTCACCGATGAAGGTGAGAAACTAACCATATCCACCGCGCGCCTCAACACTCATCGGACCGCACACATCAGCATGTATGATTTCCAACAAGTCACTTGCCCGTTCCATTGTTCCAAAGAACGGGGTTTTAGTCATCTTGCCAAAGAGGCATGGTTCGCATGTGTCAAGTGATTCAAAATCAAGTGACTTCAAAAGTCCATTAGCATGGAGGTTCTATCATGCGCTTTACACCAATATGACCTAAGCAGCAGTGCCACATGAAAGTGGTACTATCATTATCAACTCTACATCTTTTGGCATCAATGTTATGAACATGTGTATAACTACGACTGGGATTAAATAAACCATTCACATTGGGTGCATGACCATAGAAGGTATTATTCATGTAAACAGAATAACCATTATTCTCTGACTTAAATGAATAATCGTATTGCAATAAACATGATCTAATCATGTTCATGCTCAACATAGACACCAATGCAAACAACATTTATCTAGGTTCAACACTAATCCTGAAGGTAGAGGGAGCGTGCGCTGGTGATTACATCAACCTTGGAAACACTTCCAACACACATCGTCACCTCGCCCTTAGCTAGTCTTCATTAATTCCGTAGCTTTTGTTTCGAGTTCCCAATATTAGCAACTAAACCGGTATCTAATACCCATGTGCTACTAGGAGTACTAGTAAAGTACACATCATATATCAAATATACTTTTGTTGAAGTTGCCAGCCTTCTTATCTACCAAGTATTTGAGGCAGTTCCGCTACCGGTGATCGTTCCCCTAATAGAAGCACTTCGTCTCGGGTTTTGGTTCTAGGGTTTCTTCACTGGAGCGACAACTGGCTTGCCATTCATGAAATTTCCCTTCTTTCCATTGCCCTTCTTCGAAACCAGTGCTCTTGTTAACCATCAACACTTGATGCTCATTCTTGATTTCTACCTTTGCGGCCTTAAGCACGACGAACAGCTCCCGGATTATCTTCCCTTGCATGTTATAGTTCATCATGGAAGTCTAGTAGCTTGGTGACAGCGACTGGAGAACTTTTGCCAATCACTCTCTTATGTGGAAGATTAACTCCCACTTGATTCAAGCAATTGAAGTACCCAGACATTCTAAGCACATGCTCACTGGCTGAGCTATTCTCCCCATCTTGTAGGCAAAGATCTTGTCAGAGGTCTCAACCTCTCGACACGGGCATGAGCCTGAAATACCAATTTCAGCTCTTGGAACACCTCATATGTTCTATGGCGTTCATAACACTTTTGGAGCCCTGACTCTAAGCTGTAAAGCATGGCGCACTAAACTATCAGGTAGTCATCAGAACGTGTCTACCAGATGTTCGCAACATCCACACACGACGCCAGAGGGGTTGGCACACCGAGCGGGGCATCAAGGACAGAAGCCTTCTGTGTAGCAGTGAGGACAATCCTCAGACTACGGCCCTAGTCTGCACAATTGCTTACAATATCTTTCAACTTAGTCTTTCTCTAGGAACGTATTAAAACAAGGAGCTAAAGCGCGAGCTACTAATCCACAACATAATTTGCAAAGACAATTTAGAATATGTTCATGATAATTAAGTTCATCTAATCAAATTATTCAATGAACTCCCACTCAGATAGACATCCCTCTAGTCATCTAAGTGATACATGATCCGAATCGACTAGGCCATGTCCGATCATCACGTGAAACAGACTAGTCATCAACGGTGAACATCTCCATATTGATCGCATATACTATACGACTCATGTTCGACCTTTCGGTCTCTTGTGTTCTGAGGCCATGTCTGTACATGCTAGGCTCGTCAAGTCAACCTAAGTGTTTCGCATGTGTAAATCTGGCTTACACCCATTTTATGCGAACGTTAGAATCTATCACACCCGATCATCACGTGGTGCTTCGAAACAATGATCCTTTGCAACGGTGCACAGTTAGGGGAAACACTTCCTTGAAATTTTGTGAGGGATCATCTTATTTATGCTACCATCATTCTAAGAAAATAAGATGCAAACATGATAAATATCACATGCAAATCATAAAGTGACATGATATGGCCAATATCATCTTGCGCCTTTGATCTCCATCTTCGAGGTGTGGCATGATCATCTTCGTCACCGGCATGACACCATGATCTCCATCATCGTGTCTTCATGAAGTTGTCTCGCCAACTATTACTTCTACTATTAGGGCTATCGGTTAGCAATAAAGTAAAGTAATTACATGGCGTTTACATTGACTCGCGGGTCATACAATAAATTAAGACAACTAATATGTCTCTGTCATATCTATAATTTTTGATTGTTCCATGCCAATATTCTAGAACTTTCATATACTTTTGGCAACTTTTTATACTATTTTTGGGACTAACATATTGATCTAGTGCACAGTGCCAGTTCCTGTTTGTTGCATGTTTTTTGTTTCGCAGAATATCCATATCAAACGGAGTCCAAACGGGATAAAAACTGAGGGATATTTTTTGGAATATATATGATTTTTGGGAAGAAAAATCCACGCGAGACGGTGCCCAAGGGAGGCACGAGGCGCGCCCCACGCCCTAGGTGCGCCCCACCCCCCTGGGCGCGCCCCTGACCTTCGTGGCCACCCCATAAGGCGGTTGGTGTCCTTATTTCGCTGCAAGAAAGCTAATATCCGGATAGAAATCGTGCTAAAATTTCAGCCCAGTCGGAGTTATGGATCTCCGGGTATATAAGAAACGGTGAAAGGGGAGAATCTGGGAACGCAGAAACAGAGAGAGACAGAGAGACAGATCCAATCTCGGAGGGGCTCTAGACCCTCCCATACCATAGAGACCAAGGACCAGAGGGGAAACCCTTCTCCCATCTAGGGAGGAGGTCGAAGAAGAAGAAGAAGAAGAAGGAGGAGGAGGGGGGCTCTCTCCCCCTCGCTTCCGGTGGAGCCGGAACACCGCCGGGACCATCATCATCACCGCAATCTTCACCAACAACTTCACCGCCATCATCACCAACTCTTCCCCCCTCTATTCAGTGGTGTAACCTCTCTTTTACCCGTTGTGATCTCTACTTAAACATGGTGCTCAACGCTATATATTATTTCCCAATGATGTATGGCTATCCTATGATGTTTGAGTAGATCCGTTTTGTCCTATGGGTTATTTGCTGATCGTGATTGGTTTGAGTTGCATGTTTTATTATTGGTCCTATCCTATGGTGCTCTCCGTGTCGCGCAAGCGGGAGGGATCCCCGCTGTAGGTTTCATAATATATTCATGATTTGCTTATGGTGGGTGGCGTGAGTGACAGAAGCACAGACCCGAGTAAGTAGGTTGTTTGCGTATGGGATAAAGAGGACTTGATACTTTAATGCTATGGTTGGGTTTTACCTTAATGATCTTTAGTAGTTGCGGATGCTTGCTAGAGTTCCAATCATAAGTGCATATGATCCAAGTAGAGAATGTATGTTAGCTTATGCCTCTCCCTCATATAAAATTGCAATAATGATTACCGTTCTAGTTATCGATTGCCTAGGGACAAATAACTTTCTCGTAACAAAAAGATCTTTACTAAAACTAATTTAGTTGTTTCTTTATCTAAACATCCCCTACTTTTTAGTTACTTGCTCTTTATATTCTTGCAAACCTATCCAACAACACCTACAATGTACTTCTATTTTCATACTTGTTCTAGGTGAAGCGAACATCAAGCGTGCGTAGAGTTGTATCGGTGGTCGATAGAACTTGAGGGAATATTTGTTCTGCCTTTAGCTCCTCGTTGGGTTCGACACTCTTACTTATCAAAAACTGTTGCGATCCCCTATACTTGTGGGTTGTCAAGACCTTTTCTGGCGCCGTTGCCAGGGAGTCATAGCGTGGGGTGAATATTGTCGTGTGTGCTTGTTTGCTTTATCACTAAGTAATTTTTATTTGCTGTTCTAAGTTGTTCTTTATCTTTAGTTATGGATATGGAACACAAAATACCAAAAAAATTAGGTTTACTTGTTGCTCATGGAGATGAGGAACCTCCTAAAACCCTCGATGCTCGTTATGTGACAGATGTTATGTACTACTTTGATAATCCAGAGAAAACCCCATTCAATTTGGTAATGGGAGACATGTTGGATCAATGTGAATACTTTAGGGATTATCGCTTGACTCATAAAGGGAAACTATTATGGGATCAAATTTATATGTTGAAATGGTATGCTAGGCAACTATGCTTGAGATATGATTATACTTGTTGCTCTAGGATGAAGGCTCCACACCTTCCCTTTTTATGCAAATTTAATGATAATGAAACCTTGGCTTCTTATGCTAGAGGTATATATGATTACTATGATGTGGAACAAATAGAAGAATTTGTTGCTTTTAAGGATGCTTATGAAATTGAATCTTTGTTTGAAAAGTATGAATCTTTTGATGATGATGTTTATAGGCCTGAAAATTTTGCTATATTGGAATATTTCAATGAGAATTATGAATACAATTCCTATATTGATGCACTTATTGAGAAAGTCTCCGCTGTCCAAGAAGAGACTAATATTTTGCAGGAGTCTATGGAAGAAGAAATTAATGAAACTATGAGCTCATTGGATGAAAAAGATGCTGAGGAGAGCGAAGAACAAAAGGAGGAAGAGCGGATTAGCTACCCGTGCCCACCTTCTAATGAGAGTAACTCTTCAACTCATACATTGTTTAATTTCCCTTCATGCTTACCGAAGGATGAATGCTATGATAATTGTTATGATCCCGTTGATTCTTTTGAAATATCCCTTTTTGATGATGCTTGCTATGCCTGTGGCCAAGATGCCAATATGAATTATGCCCATGGAAATGAACTTGCTATAGTTCCTTATGTTAAACATCAAATTGTTGCTATTGCACCCCCACATGATAGTCATATTATCTTTTTGAATTCTCCAAACTACACTATATCGGAGAAGTTTGTGCTTATTAAGGATTATATTGATGGGTTGCCTTTTACTACTACACATGATGATTTTGATAGATATAATATGCATGTGCTTGCTTCTCCTACTTGCAATTATTATGAGAGAGGAACTATATCTCCACCTCTCTATGTTTCCAATACGATAAAATTGCAAGAAAATGTTTATACTATGCATTGGCCTTTACTATGTGTGCATGAATTGTTCTTTTATGACATGCCGATGCATAGGAAGAGAGTTATACTTCGTTGTTACTTGATATATGTTACCTTGTGCTCACTACTAAATTCCAAATCATTGTTAATTAAAATTGGCTTTGATATACCTTGGGATCCGGGTGGATTCATTACTTGAGCACTATATGCCTAGCTTAATGGCTTTAAAGAAAGCGCTGCCAGGGAGACAACTTGGAAGTTTTAGAGAGTCATTTATTTCTGTTGAGTGCTTTCATATAGTTTAAAAACAACAAAAATAAAGAGGGGAACCCAAAACCTTTTCAAAAAGAAAAGAGAAAGTGAGAAAGATAAGCATTGTTGAAGTGGGAGCTAGTCTTGAACTTTGTTCATGCTCACGGAAACTTTGTGAATCTTGATTACAGAAACTTTTCAACAAAAATAATTATCCCCTTGTACAATTCCATTGTATTATAAAAATAATGTGCCAAGGTTTGCCTTTAGGATGTTTACAATGCTTGTTGGTTTGTACGATGTAGGACAAAAACTTTGGCTGTAGTGTGCGATTTTACATTTTTTACTGGAACGTCAAATGGTTTTGATTTTTTTGCAACATCTTTCCATAGAATTTTTTTATTTTTCATAATTTTTTCAGAATTTTTCAAGTATCAGAAGTATGGTGAATGTTCAGATTATTACAGACTGTTCTGTTTTAGACAGATTCTGTTTTTGATGCATAGTTTGCTTGTTTTGATGAAACTATCGATTTATATTGGTGGATTAATCCATGAAAAAGTTATGTTACTGTAGGAACAATGCAAAAAAAAATTAATTGGTTTGCAACAGTACTTAGATTAGTGATTTGCTTTATTATACTAATGGATCTTACCGAGTTTTCTGTTGAAGTTTTGTGTGGATGAAGTGTTCGATGATCGAGAAGGTCTTGATGTGAGAAGAAGGAAGAGAGGCAAGAGCTCAAGATTGGGGATGCCCGAGGCACCCCAAGTAAATATTTTCAAGGAGACTCAAGCGTCTAAGATTGGGGATGCCCCGGAAGGCATCCCATCTTTCTTCAACAAGTATCGGTATGTTTTCGGATTCGTTTTGTTCGTGTGATATGTGCAATCTTGGAGCGTCTTTTGCATTTAGTTTTCATTTTTATTTTATGCACCATGCTGGTATGAGATAGTCCTTGGTTGATTTATAGAATGCTCATTGCACTTCACTTATATCTTTTGAGTATGGCTTTATAGAATGCTTCATGTGCTTCGCTTATATCATTTGAAGTTTGGATTGCCTGTTTCTCTTCACATAGAAAACCGCCATTTGTAGAATGCTCTTTTTCTTCACTTATATTTGTTAGAGCATGGGCATATCTTTCGAAGAAAGAATTAAACACTCTTGCTTCACTTATATCTATTTAGAGAGATGACAGGAATTGGTCATTCACATGGTTAGTCATAAAATCCTACATAAAACTTGTAGATCACTGAATATGATATGTTTGATTCCTTGCAATAGTTTTGCGATATAAAGATGGTGATATTAGAGTCATGCTAGTGGGTAGTTGTGGATTAGTAGAAATACTTGTGTTGAGGTTTGTGATTCCCGTAGCATGCACGTATGGTGAACCGTTATGTGATGAAGTCGGAGCATGATTTATTTATTGATTGTCTTCCTTATGAGTGGTGGTCGGGGATGAGCGATGGTCTTTGCCTACCAATCTGTCCCCCTAGGAGCATGCACGTAGTACTTTGTTTTGATGACTAATAAATTTTTGCAATAAGTATGTGAGTTCTTTATGACTAATGTTGAGTCCATGGATTATACGCACTCTCACCCTTCCACCATTGCTAGCCTCTCTAGTGCCGAGCAACTTTCGCCGGTACCATAAACCCACCATATACCTTCCTCAAAACAGCCACCATACCTACCTATCCTGGCATTTCCATAGCCATTCCGAGATATATTGCCATGCAACTTCCATCATCATCATATTCATGGCTTGAGCATTCATTGTCATATTCCTTTGCATGATCGTAAGATAGCTAGCATGATGTTTTCATTGCTTTTCCGTTTTTGATGTCATTGCTACGCTAGATCATTGCACATCCCGGTACACCGCTGGATGCATTCATATAGAGTCATATCTTTGTTCTAGTATCGAGTTGTAATGTTGAGTTGTAAGTAAATAAAAGTGTGATGATCATCATTATTAGAGCATTGCCCCAGTGAGGAAAGGATGATGGAGACTATGATTCCCCCACAAGTCGGGATGAGACTCTGGACTTTAAAAATAAAAAAAGACCAAAGAAGCCCACCAAAAAAATAAAAAAATGAGAGAAAAAGAGAGGAGGGGCAATGTTACTATCCTTTTACCACACTTATGCTTCAAAGTAGCAACATGTTCTTCATATAGAGAGTCTCTTGAGTTATCACTTTCATATACTAGTGGGAATTTTAATTATAGAACTTGGGTTGTATATTCCGACGATGGGCTTCCTCAAATGCCCGAGGTCTTCATGAGCAAGCAAGTTGGATGCACACCCACTTAGTTTCAGTTTGAGCTTCCATACACTTATAGCTCTAGTGCATCCGTTGCATGGCAATCCCTAGTCACTCACATTGATATCTATTGATGGGCATCTCCATAGCCCGTTGATACACCTAGTTGATGTGAGACTATCTTCTCCTTTTTGTCTTCTCCACAACCACCATTCTATTCCACCTATAGTGATATGTCAATGGCTCATGCTCATGTATTGCGTGAAAGTTGAAAAGGTTTGAGAACGTCAAAAGTATGAAACAATTGCTTGGGTTGTCATTGGGGTTGTGCATGATGTGAATATTTTGTGTGGTGAAGATGGAGCATAGCCAGACTATATGATTTTGTAGGGATAACTTTCTTTGGCCATGTTATTTTGAAAAGACATGATTGCTTTATTAGTAGGCTTGAAGTATTATTGTTTTTATGTCAAATGATAGACTATTGCTTTGAATCACTCATATCTTAATATTCATGCCATGATTAGATATTTGATCAAGATTATGCTAGGTAGCATTCCACATCAAAAATTATCTTTTTTATCATTTACCTACTCGAGGAAGAGCAGGAATTAAGCTTGGGGATGCTGATACGTCTCTGTCGTATCTATAATTTTTTATTGTTCCATGCCAATATTCTACAACTTTCATATATTTTTGGAAACTTTTTATACTATTTTTGGGACTAACATATTGATCCAGTGCCTAGTGCCAGTTCCTGTTTGTTGCATGTATTTTGTTTTGCCGAATATCCATATCAAACGGAGTCCAAACGGGATAAAAACTGACGGAGATTTTTCTAGAATATATATGATTTTTGGGAAGAAAAATCCACGCGAGACGGTGCCCGAGGGAGGCACGAGGTAGGGGGGCGCGCCCCTGACCCTCTTGGACACCCCGTAAGGCGGTTGGTGCCCTTATTTCGCCGTAAGAAAGCTAATATCCGGGTAGAAATCGTGTTAAAATTTCAGCCCAATCAGAGTTACGGATCTCCGGGAATATAAGAAACGGTGAAAGGGAAGAATCTAGGAACGCAGAAACAGAGAGAGACAGAGAGACAGATCCAATCTCGGAGGGGCTCTCGCCCCTCCCATGCTACCTCCCATGTCATGGAGACCAAGTACCAGAGGGAAAACCCTTCTCCCATCTAGGGAGGAGGTCAAGGAAGAAGAAGTAGGGGGGCTCTCCCCCTCGCTTCCGGTGGCGCTGGAACACCGCCGGGGCCATCATCATCACCGCATTCTTCACCAACAACTTCACCGCCATCATCACCAACTCTTCCCCCTTCTATGCAGCGGTGTAACCTCTCTCTCACCCACTGTAATCTCTTCTAAAACATGGTGCTCAATGCTATGTATTATTTCCCAGTGATGTATGGCTATCCTATGATGTTTGAGTAGATCCGTTTTGTCCTATGGGTTATTTAATGATCGTGATTGGTTTGAGTTGCATGTTTTATTATTGGTGCTGTCCTATGGTGCTCTCCGTGTCACGCAAGCGTGAGGGATCCCTGCTATAGGGTTTGCAATATGTTCATGATTTGCTTATGGTGGGTGGCGTGAGTGACAGAAGCACAGACCCGAGTAAGTAGGTTGTTTGCGTATGGGATAAAGAGGACTTGATACTTTAATGCTATGGTTGGATTTTACCTTAATGATCATTAGTAGTTGCGGATGCTTGCTAGAGTTCCAATCATAAGTGCATATGATCCAAGTAGAGAAAGGATGTTAGCTTATGCCTCTCCCTCATATAAAATTGCAATAATGATTACAGGTCTAGTTATTGATTCCCTATGGACAAATAATTTTCTCGTAACAAAACGTTAAGCGTGCAGACCCTACGGGTTCGAGAACTATGTAGACATGACCGAGACACCTCTATGGTCAATAACCAATAGCAGAACCTGGATGCTCATATTGGCTCCTACTTTATCAATCGAACTGTTATGACAACATACGTTATTCCCTTTCTCCATCGGTATGTTACTTGCCCGAGATTCTATCGTCGGTATTTTCATACCTAGTTCAATCTCGTTACCGGCAAGTGATGACCCACAAGTATAGGGGATCTATCATAGTCCTTTCGATAAGTAAGAGTGTCGAACCCAACGAGGAGCAGAAGGAAATGATAAGTGGTTTTCAGCAAGGTATTCTCTGCAAGCACTGAAATTATCTATAACAGATAGTTTTGTGATAAAATAAATCATAGCGGGTAACAAGTAAATAAAGTAACTAAGGTGCAACAAGGTGGCCCAATCCTTTTTGTAGCAAAGGACAAGCCTGGACGAACTCTTATATAAAGCAAAGCGCTCCCGAGGACACATGGGAATTGTTGTCTAGTTAGTTTTTATTCGTGTTCATTACTTTGATAATTTGATATGTGGGTGGACCGGTTCTTGGGTGCTGCCCTTCCTTGGAAAAGCCTCCCACTTATGATTAACCCCTCTCGCAAGCATCTACAACTACGAAAGAAGAATTAAGGTAAACCTAACCATAGCATGAAACATATGGATCCAAATCAGCCCCTTACGAAGCAACGCATAAACTAGGGTTTAAGCTTCTGTCACTCTAGCAACTAATAATCTACTTTTTACTTCCCAATTCCTTCCCCTAGGCCCAAATAATGGTAAAGTGTCATGTAGTCAATGTTCACATAACACCACTAGAGGAGAGACAACATACATCTCATCAAAATATCGAACGAATATGAAATTCACATGATTACTTATAACAAGACTTCTCCCATGTCATCAAGGATCTGAAAATATAATCTTCCACCGGATAAACCAACTAGCATCAACTACAAGGAGTAATCAACACTACTAGCAACCCAGAGGTACCAATCTGAGGTTTTGGGACCAAGATCGAATACAAGAGATGAACTAGGGTTTGAGAGGAGATGGTGCTGGTGAATATGTTGATGGAGATTGACCCCCTCTTGATGAGAGGATCCTTGGTGATGACGATGGCTTCGACTTCCTACTCCCGGAGGGATGTTTCCCCGGCAGAACGGCTCCGCTGGAGCCCTAGATTGGTTCTGCCCAGGTTCTGCCTCGAAATGGCGGTGCTTCATCCTGAAAGCTTCCTTCTGATTTTTTCCAGGTCAAAACACATCATATAGCCAAAGATGGGCACCGGAGGCCTGCCAGGGGGCCTACAAGGTCGGGGGGCGCGGCTAGGGGGTAGGGCACACCCTCCACCCTTGTGGCTGGTTGGTGGCCCCCCTCACGTACTTTCTTCGCCCAATATTTTTTATATATTCCAAAAACATGCTCCGTGAAGTTTCAGGACTTTTGGAGTTGCGCACAATAGGTCTCTAATGTTTGCTCCTTTTCCAGTCTAGAATTCCAGCTGAAGCAGTCTCCCTCTTCATGTAAACCTTATAAAATAAGAGAGAATAGGCATAAGTATTGTGATATAATGTGTAATAAGAGCCCATAATGCAATACATATCAATATAAAAGCATGATGAAAAATGGACGTATCAGTAAGTCTCTTTACTCGTTCCGTAATACGTCATCCTGTAACTAACTCATTAGTCACTTTGCTTGCAAGGCTTCTTATGATGTGCATTACCGAGAGGGCCCAGAGATACCTCTCTGATACTCGGAGTGACAAATCCTCATCTCGATCTATGCCAACCCAACAAAACAACTTTGGAGATACCTGTAGAGCATCTTTATAATCACCCAGTTACGTTGTAACGTTTGATAGCACCCAAGGTATTCCTCCGATATCCAGGAGTTGCATAATCTCGTAGTCAAGGGAATATGTATTTGACATGAAGAAAGCAATAGCAATAAAATTGAACAATCATAATACTAAGCTAACGAATGGGTCTTGTCCATCACATCATTCTCCTAATGATGTGATCCCGTTATCAAATGACAACACATGTCTATGGTTAGGAAACCTTAACCATCTTTGATCAACGAGCTAGTCTAGTAGAGGCTTACTAGGGACACGGTATTTGTTTATGTATTCACACGTGTATTCTGGCAAGTGCATCAGCCACGATCTCACATTTGGCTTGAGTGCCAAAGGGAAGTAGTTGGGGAATACCTTCTCGTCTCTTCCCCCGACAGCTTGAACAGCGATGGTGTAGATGATCAGAAACTCTGTTGGGTTCAATCTTCCTTCTCGTCTTTTTTGGTATTTCTGGCTTGAACGTAAGAGTAGATGGCCAACGGACTTGTCGCAGCTCATGAGTGAAGGCAAGGCACCCAACCTTGAAAGGCAGGTATCCTCCTTCACTGAGCATTGGCTCATCAACGCTGGGGCTATCTCGCCTATCAGACTTGCGGCGGGTTTCGTGGCGTCATTCGATGGTGATGATGCCATGGCCTCCGAAGCGGTGCTCGGTATAGATGATGATGCAGATCGCGACGTTACCTGGCTTCTGACGGTGCCAGTGGTGGCAGCGATGTGCCCTCGTCATCGTGAGCCGGTTGCCAAGGTGGCGTGGTGACGAGGGAGGTGCACATGGGGATGGGCGTCCCTATTCGACGCATCGTCTTGGTTAGCTTGTCCCGGCGGCGGTGTGTGCCCTGTAGCCGCACCCATTGTGGGGGCGCCAGAGGGTTGTGGCTCGCCCCACAGCGAGCGCCATCGCTACGACTGCGTCCTTCGGTGGGGTGGAGAGGCGGAGAAGGAATAATCTCTCAACATGCATCTTGTTGAGGGTGGCCACTGGCATGCTATTGGTGTTGTCCTTCTCCGGTGCCCCTGCTCCCGTTTCGGCCGCAGGGGGAGTGGTGACGACACCGCCTGCGCTGGCCATGTCCCCTGCAGCGTCCACGTCCCCATGCATCCCTATAGCCCCCACGACATCGGCGGTTGCGGGTGGAGGGGCCTTCGAGGTGGACCGGTGAGCTACAACACTGGACTTTTTCTTGGGCGCCATGGATGATGGAGCCATCGATGAAGAAAATGATGATGAAGATGACGCGCTGCTTAGACTCTCGGGTTCGCACAAGCGCTTCCCCCTACCTGGCGCGCCAAAGATGTCGTGGTAAAACATGACCACCTATGGGACCATTGGCCCCTTGTGTTTCGGCATGGCGGAAGGGCACATTGCACAAAGAGCGGAGGGCGTAGCGCAGCACGACAGAGATCACATGAGCAGTTTTTACCCAGGTTCGGGCCGTTGCGAGGCGTAAAAACTTACTCCTTCTTTTGTAGATTGATGAAGGGCCCGTGGTGGAGGTGCATCGCTCTAGCCCGGGAAGGATGCCTTGGGGCGAGAGCAGCTACACACGTATGAGTGTACAAAGGTCTGAATCCTTTTAAGGTCGACACGGCCCTCCTTTTATAGCTTAAGGGGTCACCACAATGGAAAATCAGTCATTACGTACTGATTAGATAGCAAATAGTGTTGTCATACCTAACTCTGCAGACAGGACAAGGTGCATTAAATGCACCCCTTAGTGTCACATTGTGGCGTAGCCCGGCAAGACTTGTCGTGCCGTTCCGCCACCTCCTCGCCTGCCTGCGTGACATGTCCCTGGACGGGAGTCACTTGGAGATGATTTCCTTTGGAAATGGCTGCCACGTGCCAAATAACAGCCACTTAATCACTTGGGGGCTCGACACCGCACCTATAGGTGAATTGGGTTGCTGCGAGGTGTAGCGGTGGAGCCTTTGCGGGGTAATCCCCCTCATCGTTCCCGGCAAGCCTGCCGGTGTAGTCTTGCGTCTTGCCCTCGAGGTAGCCTCGACCTTGCCAGGCTTGCCTGCCTAGCAAGGAAGGTTTTTTCCTTAGTGATATCTTGTTCCTTGGGTTTGGTTCGGTCCTCTGGATCCTCCCTTTGATTCCTCAAAGAGCTATCTTCTAGCTTGGTCTTGTCTTGGATGTTGCAACCTCACTCTTGAGCCTGTGTACAGTCTGGGCAACATACGCCTGGGGTTTGTTGCACTGACATCGTGCCACTGTGCCTAGTCTATCCCAAGCCCACCTGGCCGGGTGCCACTTGGTAGACTCTAACATAACCTACTGCTCGCACACGAACACATCACCATGTACCTCCAACTCCGAGGGTGGTGCATTGCAGCTCGTGTCAAAGGAGACTCGTCCGGAAGCGCGGTACGCAAACAATCCGGCGGGCGCTTTTGAACACCCGAAACCCCACGCACCCGGGAGGGACCACGTCTGGACGTGCGGCGGCTATGGGCTGCCATAGGTCGACCTGATCGCCCCTAGGGCCTCGAGGTTCGCCTTAACAAGAAGAATAAACGAAGAACGAGAAAGAAAAAGAACAAGGGAGAGAGATAAAAGTAAGGTAAAAAGTGGTAGATAATTTGTTCGATTGTGTGTTATTCAATCGGTCATCACCCCTTAGGTATATCTGAGGCGGATGGAACTCCCGTGCAAGAAAAGGACTCCAAATTATGTCCAAATCATGTCCAAATCTTTCCAAAATTAACTGAACTTGGATTTAAGTAAGTCTGGGACATTAGTTCGGTTTTTCACTCTCAGAGGCCACAAACGACCTGGGATGAAGATGTGCCCAAAAGGAACTTTAACTGTTTCGACCAGATGAACAACTTTCATGTTCAACGTTTTTCGATTCGAAGCCATCCTCAAGGCCGAATCACTCACGCACGACAGCCGATTGGTGGCGCTACCCATCAGACATCATGTGTGGTGGGGCGCGCCATATGTAGCCTCGTGACAGGGCTGCATTCGAATGGCTCTAACGTTTGCATACGATCTCGGATTGAGATGATTTGTATATCAAAATCGATCGATTTGACGAGACGAATACAATCCATGTATAAGATTTTCTCATATGAGGTCGTCTTCAGGTCTGAATTGGCCAAAGTGTACTCCGAATATAAGATGTTGGATCCTGCAAATAACTAACACCAGGAGTCGGAGCTTTTTTATGCACTAGACCCTTGATTAGTGGCTGACTCAATAATTAAGACGGCCTTGCCAGTATTGGCAAACACTAAGCATCGGCTATTGGAGTAGGAGATCAACCATGGTGAATACCATTAGCTAGATGTCGGCTTTGCCAACACAATGAACTCTGAGGGCGATATGCAAATATCGGCCAGGCGTTCTCATCTCAAAGGAGCTCAGGAGTCCGTCCACCAAAGTGTGAATTGCCGAAATAAGTTAGATGTTTCAGCTGAGGATAAATTCAGTTTTCTTTCTTGCCAATGTGATAAACCAAGTGAGCATCCTGACTGTGATTTTGTTCTGTGCACTGGCAATTTCTTTATATCTTTGGGCATCTCCGGCTTGGCCTGCCCAAACTTGGTGATTGAATCATTGAAAGTTACTTGCTTCACTTTCTTGTCCTTAGTAGCCAACATAGACTCGGCTGCCTTTTTGTCATCTAGAGTTGGACCTGAAATAGCACACTTGTGGCCATACTTTTTCACTCGGCACACTTGCTTGATCACGTCCATCTTTTTTGCCGAGCTCCGGACCGATTCTTTTTAGTTGAGCCGTTCTTTAACATGTGGTTGTTGAACAAAAGATGATCCTCTCAGAGCTGCATAATTTTGTTGAGATGGTTTAGAATATGATGGATTGTGTGCCCTTGATTTATACTTGTTGATGATTTATATGAAGAAGAGTCAGCATGGGGATGTATCCATGACATCAGCATTGGTGGCACAAAAGGAGGATACAGAGTCTTCATGCTCAACTTCTTCCTTCGCCAATCCTGGTCATCAGATTTATGCCTTGGGGGTGACTTTGATGCTTTTATTTCACTCAACCGATAAGCACTCTTTGCCTCACTTATCTTCTGATATTTTTCTAATAACTGCGTGAAAGTGACTTTCAGCTTTTTACCTTTGTGCTTACCATGGCCTTTGCTTTCTTTAGTTGTGCGTGCATCGGTCTTTGAATTTTATCGTTGCCCCCCAGTGCTAAATGTCGCCATTGTATCTTTGATGGAATTCCCCTCTTCAAGATTGTTGTTGATGCACTTTTTAACAATATCCTTGCTCGAAGACTTGACCTTGTCATCATTGGTGTGTACATGTCGACCTTTAGATGAATCGTCTTGAGATAGTTGAGTCAACATTTGATCGCCATCAAGACCAATCTGATCTGACCTACCATATTCTCGTGCTTGAACAAACTTCAATCATCCTATGTTGTCTGATTGTGCAACTTTATGAATCACATTGCAGTCTTTAAAATTTTGCTCGAGCGAACATTGAATTTGCTCTTGTATTGATGGCTCGACATCATGATCAATAATAATAATAATAGGATTAGTCAGTGATGCACCAACAATGTGATCACACATACCTAGACTGAAGGTACATTGCTCATCTACTAACCGATTATGTGATATTGGCTTTGCAACTAAACAACCGAGTGGTGTCGTTTTAACGTCATCTGACTCGGCTATGCATCGATTTTCATCCTCATTTTCCGATGCTCTTGAATTGTTTAAGTGCATCTAGTGCCACCCCTAGTTGGTTTTGGAGTATTGACGACAAACCTAGTTGAGGGACTAATGTGTTTGTGAGAATTGCAGGATAACACAGGTGGAAGTCCCTCATTGATTCGGTTTTCCCACCAGAGATGACCCCTAAAAATGTAAGAAGACATTGAAGACAAAGGTGGTATGTGAAGACATTCACATTGAAGACTATGACAAGAGAAGACATCGCATGAAGACTATGGAGCGCGAAGACTTAGTTCTTTCGTTGTTCTTTTTCCTTCTTTGTTGAGTCATAGGAACCACCATACTGTTAAGTGGGGTCCAAGAGAACTACTTAGAATGACTGAAGTCATGCTTAACCAAAATCCTATGTCTTCGAGTGAAGACTATGAGAGAAAATCTTGTCCAGAGTTGGATAAGTCAGCTTTGCTTCTAGCCCAAGTAAAGTTGCCGTGTGTGTTTGAAATCTGACCGTTGGAACACGTGTCAATTCCTTAGTGACCCAGGGTCATTTCGGACAAATTAGGTCGGGTTGCCTAGTGGCTATAAATAGCCCACCCCCTACAGCCATAAAAGGTTGGCTGCTCAGAGTTAGAGTACTGCTTTTGTCGTTTGAGAGCAACCCACATCGAAGCCTTTGAGAGAGAATTCCTCGCGAGGATAAAGCCCTAAACACCCAGAGCCAAAGAGTGTTAGGCATCACTTAAGTCTTCCTGTCTGTGTGATCTGAAGACTTATTACACTTGAGGACTGTGAATCCTCTAGCCGGTTAGGCGTTGCGTTCTGAGCATCCAAGAGTCATTGTGGATCGCCGATGAACGAAGTCTGTGAAGGTTTGGAAGTCTACCTTGAAGACTTACCAGAGTGATTGGGCGAGGACTGGGTGCCCTTAGCTCAAGGGGAATAAGGTCAAGACAAGGTCTTCTGAGTTGAATCTCAGCATCCCTAACCAGACGTACAGTTGTCACAGCAACTGGAACTGGTCCAACAAATCATTGTCTTCAACGAGTCATTGGTTTCATCCTTCCCTTCCCCTTGCTTATTGTTGGTCCTTGTGAAGTCATTGTATGATTGCTTTATCTTTTGTCTTCACTGAGTGACTTCTTGTTCTGATTGGCTTCACAATATCTTCCTACCTGATCTTTACTGCCTAGCTGCTATTAGTCATTGTGCTTTCACTTCATTGAATACTTGACTATGGTTTGCCTAGTGTAGTCTACCTTCCGCTGTATGGTAATATGTTTATTTCTATCGTTTGTCTTCGAAACTTCCATGTTTTGAAGACTTTCATAAAAATCGCCTATTCACCCCCCTCTAGTCGATCACTAGCACTTTCAATTGGTATCAGAGCAAGGTACTCCCTTGTTCTGTGTGATTCGATTTAACCACCTGGAGTTTTAGCTATGTCGACTGCAGGGATAATTAAGGTCTCCGCTGCTTGCCCCGTCTTCGATGGAACTGAATATCCTACTGGAAGAATAAGATGCGCATGCATCTTGAAGACATTGATGTTGACCTATGGTATGTCATCAAGAATGGTGTTCCCAAGGATGGTGAAGGTGTCATCGCTGCTGATGTCAAGAGGTTCGTTCAACTGGACTCCACTGCCAAGAACATCATCTGTGGTCATCTAACCAAAGGACAGTATGGCCGCGTGAGTGCTTTGGAAACATCTAAGCTAGTCTGGGACTGGCTCTCCAAGGTCAATGAAGGCATCTCAACCCAGAGAGATCAGATAATCAGTGTCCTTCGCAACCTCTTCAACCGCTTCAAGAGAAATGACAATGAGAACGTCTAGCTCACGTTTGATCGACTCACTGGCATCACTAATGAGCTTCAAGCTCTCGGCGCCACTGAGATCACCAAGCATGAAGTCGTCAAGACACTCCTGAGATCACTTGACAGCTCATTTGACACCCTAGCCCTGATGATTCAAGAACGTCCTGATTTCAAGACACTCGATCCGTCTGACATACTTGAGAGGCTCAACACACATGAGTTTCAGCTTTCTGAGAAAATAGACATCTATGGTCCCAACTATGGGCGAACTCATGCCTTGAAGGCAAAAGCCGTCTACTCATCTGAAGAAGAATCTGACAGCAATTCTGATGATCCTGAAGACATTGGAAAGGAGCTTGCTATGCTTGTGAAGAAGTTCCAAAAATTCACCAAGAAGAAAGGCTTTAGAAAGTCTTCACGATCAAGCTCAAGAAATGATGAAGCTTCTACTCATGACTACAAGAAGAGAACATGCCACAAGTGCAAGAAACCTGGCCACTACATCTCTGAGTGTCCGTAGTGGGACAATGAGAACAAGAAGAAGAAGAGCAAGGAATATGACTCTGACGACAAGAAGAAGAAGAATAATAAGAAGAAGAAGAAATACTCAAATTATTCTTCCAAGTCTTCCTCAAAGTCTTCATCACACAAGAAGAGCTCATCTGGCAAGGCACGTGCGTTTGTTGGCAAGGAAATGGATTCAGAGGAGGAGTCCGCTTTTGAGGAGGCGGAGGTGGAGTCTGAGGAGGAGTCCGATTCTGGCGTTGCGAGTCTGGCTATAGCATACGTTGCCAAGTCCATCTTCAACACTGAAGACAATGACTTCATCACCGACACCGATGCAAATGACAAGGACTACTCCGCTCCTACCTACTGCTTCATGGCACGCGGTGCCAAGGTAAACACACGCACTGCTCACTATCAAACTTCTAGTGAAGATGACTCTGATTGTGGTTCCAAACCCAGCTACAAAACACTTGCTATAATTACAACTGAACAACACAAAGCTATGGAACATATTCAAAAACTATTAGACAAAAGCGATGATCTGTTAGACGCTGAAATGACTCGATCTCAGTCCTTAATTGAAGACATAAAAAATCTTCACGTTAAATATGAGGAACTTGAAAGTCGTCATGAAACGCTCTCAACAACTCATGAAAAGCTTTCCTATGATTATCTTCAAAGGAAGCAAGATCTTGAGAAATTGAGAGCGACTCATGAAGATCTTCAAAAGGAAAACGAGTCACTTCGCGCCGAACAGATCAGTTCCGCTCAGGAAGGATTTGAACCACCATGTCTTAAATGCATTGAGCGTGACAACGCTACTTCTGTTGCTGAGTGTTCTACTGCTGCTACTGTTGCAATATCTTCAACTGTTGATGTGGTAACTAACCCCTCTGCTGAGGATACCACTTCTATTGCTGATGAGAATGCTAGGTTGAGGACATTGCTTGAAACAGGGATGTACAAAAGTCTCAAAGGGCATCAGACACTGTGTGATGTCCTCAAAAGGCAGATCTTGAACCGAAACCCTAGGAAGGAGGGTGTTGGGTTCGAAAGGAAAATGAATGCTGATGGCTCTTACTGGAAACCTAAGCAGTACCCCAAAACCACATGGGTTGCTGCAAAGGAACCTTCAGTGGATCCATCCACCCTATCTGGCTTCACTTGTGCTAACCCGATTATCATTGATGAATCCTTTGATGCAAACTATAAACTGTTTAAGAATCAGAATGGTGAAGTGTTTGCCAGGTATATTGGTACTAACTGCAGGAATGGACCGCCTATGAAGAAGATCAGGGTGCCAAAAAGGTGTTTGGAGAATCTTCCTGTGAATGTCATCATGACACCACAGATGAAGAAGACAAATCCCAGACCACAGACTACATACGGTCCAAAGGCTTCATACAGATAGAGGACTCACCTGAGTCACACTAACGCAAATGTTTTGCAGGGAAACCATACTCAGGCCTGTGAATATGAGCGCGTTTCATCAAACCGCCATGTTCATAAGACCAAGAACTATTTTGCTTATTCTTATGAGTACTATTGTCCACCTGCAAGACTTTTTGCTAGGGCTCCAAAGCCAAAGTTCTCAGATGTTGCACTTAGACTCATTGCGTCGAAGCCACCCTTGAAGATGTGGGTGGCTAAGAAAGCTTAAGTCTCTTTTCCAGGGAAAGGTCTCCAGCCGAAAACCAAAATCGTCTGACGCTATGGCTGGGGACCTTAAACATCTTGTAGGGCGCAAGATCAAATGCCCAAATGGTCTTATTATGTACTTTGTTCCTGAATCACTTGCTACTCGCCCTATCAGTCCAAATCTCGATCTAAGCTTTCATAATCCACTGGTTCGTCAAATGTTTTTGCTTCACAATTCTCTTCGTGAAGCCTATCCCCCTAACTGCACTGTAGGGTATGACACCCGCTGCTTCAGAATGGATTATTGATAGTGGGTGTACCAATCACATGACTGGCAAGCAAAGCCTTCTTATGGACTCAACACTACGTCCATCTAACAAAAGTCACATCACATTTGTTGACACTGGTAAAAGCAAGGTATTGGGTCTAGGTAGAGTTGCAATCTCAAAGGATCAACACATGGATAAAGTCATGCTTATTGAATCCCTTGGTTTCAACTTAATGTCCGTTTCAATGCTTTGCAATTTAAACATGATTGTGATGTTCGGAAAATATCGTTGCCTTGTACTAATGGAATCTGACAAGTCTCTAGTGTTTGAAGGGTATCGGAAAGATGATTTGTACATGGTAGATTTCTCACCAGGACCACAACTTGCCGTATGTCTTCTAGCAAAAGCTTCTGAATGCTGGCTCTGGCATCGAAGGCTAGGGCATGCTGGCATGAGGAACCTCCACACCCTTGCAAGGAAGAAGCATGTCATAGGCATCGAGGGAGTCAAGTTCAAGAAGGATCACTTATGCGGTGCCTGTCAAGCAGGAAAGATGACGAGGGCCAAGCATCCCTCGAAGACAATCATGACAATGACTCAACCCTTCGAACTGCTCCACATGGATCTTTTCAGTCCCACTCATTACTCAACTCTTACTACTACTGCTTGTCTCTATGGCTTTGTCATTGTTGATGATTATTCAAGATATACTTGGGTGCATATAATCCTCTACAAGACTGAAGTGCAGGATGTCTTCAGACGCTTCGCCAATCGAGCCATGAACAACTATGGCGTCAAGATAAAGCACATCAGAAGTGACAATGGCACTAAATTCAAGAACACTAGCCTGGATACATATCTTGATACTTTGGGCATCAGACATGAATTCTCAGCTCCGTACACGCCACAGCAGAATGGCGTCGTCGGACGCAAGAACAGAACACTTATTAAGATGGCTCGGACGATGCTTGATGAATACAAGACTCCAAGAAAGTTCTGGCCTGAAGTCATTGATACTGCATGCCACATAATCAACCGTTTTTATCTTCACAAGCTTCTCAACAAGACATCCTATGAGCTCCTTACTGGCAAGAAGCCAAATGTCAGTTACATCAGAGTATTTGGTGCCAGGTGCTGGATCAAGGATCCACATCACACTTCAAAATTTGCACCAAAAGCACATGAAGGTTTTATGCTTGGATATGGAAAGGATTCGCACTCCTACAGAGTCTTCAACCTCTTTCATTATAAAGTGGTTGAAACAGTGGATGTGCGGTTCGATGAGACTAACGGCTCACAAAGAGAGCACCTGCCAAATGTGCTAGATGAAGTTCCATCCAGTGAATCAATCAAACTTATGGGAACTGGAGAAATCATACCTTCTGAAACTCAGCCTGAAGAGGAACTTATCATCTCCGCACATGATCAACCTGAAGAGAATGATCAAACTGAAGACAATGCTCAGCCTGAAGACAATCCTTCTAACGATGACAATGATCAGCAAGAGCTAAATCTTCGTCCTGTGCATCCTCGTGTCGCAAATGAAGTACAGATTGAGAGAATAATTGATAGCATCAATGCACCAGGTCCACTCACTCGTTCAAGGGCAACACAGCTAGCAAATTTCTATGGGCACTTCGCATTTGTCTCAATATCTGAACCCAAGAAAGTTGAAGAAGCCTTCATGGAACCTGAATGGATTCAAGCTATGCAAGAAGAGCTTCAACAGTTTGAGTTGAATAATGTATGGGAACTGGTTAAGCGTCCTGATCCTCGCAAGCACAATATAATAGGCACCAAATGGATATATCGCAACAAGCAAGATGAGCATGGTCAAGTTGTCAGAAACAAAGCTCGTCTCGTTGCTCAAGGGTACACTCAAGTTGAAGGGATTGACTTCGATGAAACATTTGCTCCTTTGGCTAGACTTGAAGTCATACGCATACTGCTGGCATATGCAAATCATCATAACATTCTTCTGTATCAAATGGATGTGAAGAGCGCTTTTCTCAATGGCAAGATTGACGAAGAAGTGTATGTTGCACAATCGCCTGGCTTTGAAGATCCAAAACATCCTGACATGGTGTACAAGCTCAACAAGGCACTGTATGGCCTCAAACAAGCCCATCGAGCTTGGTATGACACACTCAAATACTTCCTGAAGAGCAAAGGCTTCAAACCTGGTTCCCTCGACCCCACTCTCTACACGAAGACATATGATGGTGAACTGTTTGTGTGCCAAATATATGCGGATGACATTATCTTCGACTGCACCAATCAGAAATACACAGACGAGTTTGGATATATGATGCAAGAGCAATATCAGATGTCCATGATGGGTGAGCTGAAGTTCTTCCTTGGTCTTCAAATACGTCAGCAACACAACTACATCTTCATATCTCAAGAGAAGTACCTCAAAGATTGCCTGAAGAAATTTGGGATGCAAGACTGCAAAGGCTTCACGACGCCAATGCCAGCCAAACATCATCTGGGTCCTGACGACAATGGTAAAGAGTTCGATCAAAAGGTATATTGCTCCATGATTGGTTCTTTGCTTTATTTATGTGCATCTAGGCCAGATATCATGCTTAGTGTTTGCATGTGTGCTTGATTCCAAGCGGCACCAAAGGAATAGCATCACTTAGCTGTGAAGCGAATTCACAGATATTTGGCTCACACCCCAACACTAGGATTATGGTATCCAAAGGGCTCAGAATTTGATCTGGTTGGATTCTCGGATGTTGATTATGCTGGTGACAAGTTGGGTCGCAAGTCTACATCAGGCACATATCATTTTCTGGGACGATCACTTGTATGTTGGTCTTCAAAGAAGTAGAACTATGTATCTCTCTCCACTGCTGAATTTGAATACATTGCTGCTGGATCTTGCTGCGCTCAGCTTCTGTGGATGAAGCAAACACTCAAAGATTATGGCATTCATCTGAAGCAAGTGCCACTCTACTGCGACAACAATAGCGCCATCAAGATTGCCAACAACCTAGTTCATCACTCGAAGACAAAGCACATTGAAATTCGTCATCACTTTCTCAGAGATCATGTTGTGAAGGAAGATATTGATATCATACACGTCAACACTGAAGAGCAATTGGCAGATATCTTCACCAAGCCCTTGGATGAGAAGAGGTTTTGCAAGTTATGGTGTGAGCTAAATATCTTGGAATCCTCAAATTTCCTGTGATCAGGCACACATCCTAACACTTATGCATATTGATGACTTAGATGTGCAACACAAGAAGTAAAGTATATCTTCAATCAATGAAGACTTACACTCTAAGTGTGAATACATTAATGTGGAATTTGACTTCGGAGCTCCACGATAATTGTGCGCCGTGTCTGAGTCTAATACTTCCTATACGGTGGGTAACGCCACCACCAAATTTTTCTATTTGAAGTGTTTCACTCATGGTGTTACGTTTGGTATGTCTTCACATTTGGTTTGGCTTCAATCTCAACTTGTCTTCATGATTATCTTCACTATGTTGATTTGACTGTTCTTCTCATCTATATATATATGTACTAGTGTTCTGTCCTCTACAGCATTCACTTATAGCTATGTCTTCTTGTTGAATCTTTTGAACTAGGTGAATGTGATTGGACCCTAACCTCTCTATGCTTTCTATCTCAAACTCTATCTCTCCAAATCATATGCATTCTATTGAAACTGTCGAATATCTTCTCTGTGTCCGTGTCAGCAAAAGACCCAGAGACAAACATTAAGTCTGTTTTCAATGCTAATTCCTTCACCTGAAACCTAGAGAAGTGGGAACGACCACCCGACAATCCAGGCGTGCGTGGGAACGTGGAACAACCTCCGATATGTTGCATGATGGCCACGTGTCCTTCAGATGTGAAACGCCAGGGGCACCTATGTAATAACACTGTGCCGTCCCTGTCTCTATAAATACACGCCTCACCACAGTCATTATCCTTTCTTCCACTCTCGCACAAACCCCAGCGCCACCGCTCGTCCTCGACGACGCCGGCGACGAAGCGCTTAGTTGCCGTGACCTCACCAACGCCGTCTTCACGCCGGCCGCGGACATCGTCTTCTCCGCCGTCGCCGTAGGTGTCCTCCGCCGCCAAGTTAGGGCACGGACGATCGATCTGCTCGGCCTCCTCTCCCACTCCGTCTAGCAGCTCTTCGTGTGGTAAATAAAACCTCCTTTTTACAGCCCCTTTGATTCTATAGATCCATCACTTTCTACCACAAGCAGTTTCTGTTCACATAAGTTGGATCTATTTCACACTACATCTCATAATATGCCTAGTACGTTCACTTATGCTTCACAAAGTAGTTAGATTCCTCACTTGTACTTATTCGAGGATTCGTACAAATCTGGAACCAACTCTCTATCTATGAGTGAATGTCTTCGCACTATGAGGTCAATCTCTTCTAAACTGATTTATCTTCAAAATCTTCTGAGAATGCATATGACCTCTTCCCCTTCCTTCGCACCTTAGTGTTGTCATAGGTACATGTCCGTGGGAGAATCCCTTGGTTCTCATAGTCTGCATTCATTTGCAGAATTTTTACAGCATCATATAAATTCTCCCGAAGCCAGTTCCTGTTTGACCAGCAAGCGGAAGCCTTTGAAACCTTTGAATGTGTTGAAGCCATTCAGTTTGAAGATCATGGCTACAGAGAAATCAGCAAGGAAGGGTGGCTGACAGCGTCGAGGGGGAACATCAAGAGATCTGCCTGATGACCTCTCAGAGTTGTACAAGACAGACCCAGAAGAGGATTACAATCAGCGCAAGACACGAATCCAATGGATTCGAAGGTACTGGGCTGAGCAATGGTTCAAGTACAGGTTTGTGACCCAGGAATATGCAGAGAAGAATGCCATCAAGCGACCATGGGGAGACATCCTATACAGAAATCTTCAACCCAGGTCCAGAGATGAAGCCATTGAACAAGGCTTCTATCCCTGCATGGTCCGTGGACCACAGCCTGCAGATGCTGATCCATCGTCATTGATATGGTGTCTTGACGACAAACTGTTCAAGCGCAACTTCCAGTTTGCCAAGATTTCGGCTAAGCAGAACAAGAAGTCATTCGGACTAGACTTCAACCCTGGTCCGTCTGCTCCCCGTGCCGATGGCACCCGCGAAGCTAAACCCAATCTTGTTGGGCCCTTCTACAACCTGGAAGGTCTCATCACTCATATCATGGTTCAAGGGACAGCCGTGGATGAGCCTGCAGATGACGCTGAATCTGATGAAGCGCCTGCACCGCCGAAGCAAAAGAAACTGAAGAAGCCTAAAGCTTCAAAGCCTGCTCCTGCACCAAAGGTCTTACATGCGAAGCCACTGGCTACTGCACCTCCTGAAGACAGTGTGCAGTCTGAAGGTCTATCAGTATCTCCAAGAAGACTGAGATGAGAAAGAGTACTAATCAGGCACTGACTCCTGCTGCTATTCTGTGCAATGACGCCATTGATCTCTCCACCGATGAAGATCTTGCAGATGACGCTCTTGAGCAACTGATCAAGAGCAAGGAAGAAGCAGAGATCTTCAATGATCTGCCTCTCTTTGATGTGGAAATACTCCATAACTTCATTGATGAATGGTTTGACACGCCCAACCTCAGCTTTGATGATCTGCAACTTCCAATTGGCCTCAGTGTCGCCTTCCATGGCGCCATTGCTTCTGAGCTAGCTCTAGCTCAGCGCATGATTGAATTGAAGCAAAAGATCGACTATGAGAAAGCTCAGTTCAAGAAGCACATGGCCAAGCTCAGCGTGCAAGATGTCAAAAACTTCAAGATCATGCTGCACGAGCTCAAAGAAGCCTTTCTCAAGAAGCGTGAAGAAGCTCAAGGTTCTCGTGAATGCATGAAGAGCCTGGCTGACAAGTGTGTGCAAGCCTACAATGAGGCTGAGAAGCGCAAGGCTCTTGGTCGTCCTGGCATCGACCCAAGAATGGCTGCAAAGAAGAAGAAGCCCTCAACTGACCAATCTGCACCTTCAAGGCAGGAAGAACCTCGCATAGTCTTCCCAAGCAGCATGACTGGCTCGAAGCCAAAGGTCAGGTCAACCACTTCAGAACTGAAGAAGACGAGGACTGCCGAGGCTAAAGCCAGAAAAAGGAAAAATCCCGAAGCTTCTAATGTCGCTCCCTCTAAGAAGAAGCGCAAAACCAAGAAGGATCGGGCTGCTCCCACATAGCCCTTAGTTGTTGAACCTATCTCAATGATTCGCCCTGCATCTGAACACCACAAGCACCAACTGATTGTTCATGAGCCTGCTTCCACAGAGGCTCCTGATGCTGAAGACATTCCAGCAGTTGACCCCATCGTTGCTGAAGACATTGGTCACCATGACAATGTCGAAGATGATGAAGTCCTTCCTCAGATCGAGCACCAACTGGTATCATCGCCTGTTCTTACACACAGCGAACTCATCAGCATTGGTCGTCCTCTGACGCCAACTACTCAGGATGCATCGTGGGCTGATCACCCACAGAGACAAGACACTCCAAGCTCTCCCCAACCGCAAGCAACCCCATCAGTGCAAGAATAAGATGACTTTGAGGCCCAGCCAACTCCATCTCCACATGCGTCGCCAGTGCTACGCAGGCTTCGCAAAGGACCAAGGCCTCAAGTCCCTCTTTCGAGCGTTCCAGAAGGAGAAGTGCCCCACCAATCTGTTGCACGTCAAGTGTTTCCAGATGCCACTCCTACTGTGAATGTCTCCGAGTCTGAGGCTAAAGCTGCTGAAGACATTCCGGCTGCATCAGCCGATGACAAACAAGAAGAAGATCGTGTCCCTACACCCCCAAACCCTGAAGAAGTTGTTCCTGAAGTGAACGTGTTTGTGCCCGACCCTCCAGCTCATCAAGTGGAGGTTGAGAATCTTAAGGCTGCCACCACCAACACAAATGAAGCCAATGACGTAGTCATGGCTGAAGCAAATGTGGAGCCTGCACCAACCAATGTGCCAGAGGCCAATGAAGCCAATGATGCACCTGCAACAGATGTGCAGCCTGACACCTCTGCTGATGCCACTGCTCCTGTTCCGCCACTAAGGCCACACACTATCGAGCAAGCATTCAACTATGGCTAACTTGTCACTGTCAAATGGCCTTTTCTGACTCCTCCGCCTTCTGCTGGTCCTCAGTTTGACTATCACGTTGAGCACAGGCCTCAGGTTCAGAAGCCAATACCAAGGTTGCCAGGTTTCCAGGCACTGCATCTGCACCCGGATCGTTCAATATCAATGGCTTCAAGGCACACAACACCTTCTTCAATAGCGCCAAGAACCCCTACTCAAAGGCAAGAATATCTTCTGATCGGTTCTAGAGCTATCAGCAGCGAAGTTATTACTCATGCATTATGTACAATCAAGGTTGCATTTTCCCACATATGCATCTTGACACTGAAGCCATAACTGGTCTGCCTTGTTTGGAAGAAGCTCTGGATTGCTTCAGAGAGTCTGGCTTGCTGCAGTTCGTCACTGATAAGGAGCACTGGAATGAAGAACTGCTGCTCCAATTCTATGCCACTCTTCATAGCCGTGGCTACAACAGGGATCCGAAGACTTGGGTCCTTGAGTGAATGACAGGCAATGTTCATCATGAAGCCAAAGCCTTTGATATCATTGAGCTTACTGGCCTGCCCACTCCAGGAGATCTGTATGAACCTGCTTGTCAGCTTCACAGTGCTGCTATGGAAAGCATCTTCCAAAATCCTGAGCCCAATATGAGTCAGATGCTCAGCATGATGAAGCCTTTGCCCCCAGATGGTGAATATCCTAAGGAGTTCTTTGTTGAAGACCTTGAGTATCTGCCACGTACTATCTATCACATCATAAGGCGAACTCTCTGGCCCATCAAAGGACATTCTCCACATGCCAAGCTAGAAGGCGCAATGAAGACTTTGGTCTTTCATATTCTTCATGGCAAAAGCTTCAATGCACAATATTTCTTCATTCGCCAGCTTGCTGCATCAGGATCTGACATTTTTGGCTTGAAGTTTTACGCTCCATGGATTATGCGGCTGATCAAACTACACTCAGCTGTCACCTATCAGCCCTCTGCTCGCGATCATCGGATCTTTTTGCCTGACGTCGATATGTCAGTTGAAGCCATCTATCCAGAGCCTTCCAAGGAGCCCCTTAGTCTTCAAAATGCTGAGAATCAAAGCTTCTCTCAATACATTGAATGAGTTCAAGCAGTCACTCGTGTTTATCCTCTGGCTGGTACTACACGTGCACCTCATCATGCCCTCACTGAAGCCACTGAAAGCACCATTGCCCAACGGCCCAAGAAGCGATCTCATGTTCTCAATGACTGAGAGCTTCTGGTTGCCCTTCATCAGAAACAGGATAAGAATCATGACTGGCTGAAGCGCCAAATGCAAAGCCTCGTGGTGGACGTAAACAGGATTCGCAATCTTGCCACCAAGAATGCCTTTGTTGCCCATGAAACCTGTCGGCGTACATGGAAAGGGCTGACGCTTATGTGCTCTGAGGATGATCTTCAAGAGGATGGCTTCTCTGAACACTTCAAGTTTGACTCCACACCTCCAAGAAGGACTGTGCTGTGACGAACTCCGTCTCTTGAAGACTCTGAGTTCTCTTCCTCCGCAGCAACTATGAATGCCAGAGTGATTGATGATGAATACGATGATACTTCACCGCCCCTACTTCTGCACGCATTGACACTGCCCCAAGTTCGTCTGCACCGCCTATCAACACCAACGACCCTTCTGCTTCACCTACTCCTCATGGGAACGAGTAGATGCTCTATGTCTTCAAACCTTTTTGGTCCTTACTGACAAAAGGGGCAGAAGCATATGAGTTTGATAGTCTTCAAGCGGGTCCATATGGGCGGTGGTTTTATATTTCGCCTAGTGTTTACAACTCTTGTGTTTTGATACATTTGGTTCTTTGAGTTGTAACACTCAAACTCGATGGTCGTCTGCTACTTATTTGCTTTACTATGACGCGATGATAAATTCCGCATGTGCGACGATAAATTCCTCACTTAGATCATTTTGCAGACGTCCATTTTTCATTATGCATGTCATTATCTTCACATACTTTTCATGCATGATGAATTGTCATCATAAGTTGAAGAGGATCTCCACAAGTACAACCTGCCATGTGCATTTGCATACCAAAAGAAAATAACCTATCATGCACATCTTCAGGGGGAGCCTTTTCCACTTATGAAGACAATAACCTATCCTTTACAATTTCACATATTTTATTCCCCGTTGAAAACTTCAACTAGTTTGTCATCAATCACCAAAAAGGGGGAGATTGTAAGTGCATCTAGTGCCACCCCTAGTTGGTTTTGGAGTATTGACGACAAACCTAGTTGAGGGACTAATGTGTTTGTGAGAATTGCAGGATAACACAGGTAGAAGTCCCTCATTGATTCAGTTTTCCCACCAGAGATGACCCCTAAAAATGTAAGAAGACATTGAAGACAAAGGTGGTATGTGAAGACATTCACATTGAAGACTATGACAAGAGAAGACATGGCATGAAGACTATGGAGCGCGAAGACTTAGTTCTTTCGTCGTTCTTTTTCCTTCTTTGTTGAGTCATAGGAACCACCGTACTGTTAAGTGGGGTCCAAGAGAACCAGTCAGAATGGCTGAAGTGATGCTTAACCAAAATCCTATGTCTTCGAGTGAAGACTATGAGAGCAAATCTTGTCCAGAGTTGGATAAGTGAGCTTTTCTTGTAGCCCAAGTAAAGTTGCCGTGTGTGTTTGAAATCTGACCGTTGGAACACGTGTCAGTTCCTTAGTGACCCAGGGTCATTTCGGACAAATCAGGTCGGGTTGCCTAGTGGCTACAAATAGCCGACCCCCTACAACCATAAAAGGTTGGCTGCTCAGAGTTAGAGTACGGCTTTTGTCGTTTGAGAGCAACCCACCTCGAAGCCTTTGAGAGAGAATTCCTTGCGAGGATAAAGCCCTAAACACCCAGAGCCAAAGAGTGTTAGGCATCACTTAAGTCTTCCTGTCTGTGTGATCTGAAGACTTATTACACTTGAAGACTGTGAATCCTCCAGCCGGTTAGGCGTCGCGTTCTGAGCATCCAAGAGTCATTGTGGATCACCGGTGAACGAAGTCTGTGAAGGTTTGGAAATCTACCTTGAAGACTTACCAGAGTGATTGGGCGAGGACTGGGTGTCCTTAGCTCAAGGGGAATAAGGTGAAGACGAGGTCTTCTGAGTTGAATCTCAGCCTCCCTAACCAGACGTACAGTTGTCACAGCAATTGGAACTGGTCCAACAAATCATTGTCTTCTACGAGTCACTGGTTTCATCCTTCCCTTCCCTTTGCTTATTGTTGGTCCTTGTGAAGTCATTGTATGATTGCTTTATCTTTTGTCTTCACTAAGTGACTGCTTGTTCTGATTGGCTTCACAATATCTTCCTACCTGATCTTTACTGCCTAGCTGCTATTAGTCATTGTGCTTTCACTTCATTGAATACTTGACTATGGTTTGCCTAGTGTAGTCTACCTTCTGCTGTATGGTAATAGGTTTATTTCTATCGTTTGTCTTCGAAACTTCCATGTTTTGAAGACTTTCATAAAAATCTCCTATTCACCCCCCCTCTAGTCGATCACTAGCACTTTCAAATCAGCTATCCTAGATTAATTTGAACCTAGCTTTATATTCCTGCAACCAAAATAATTAAAGAATATGTGTCTCATCTGAGACCAAATGTTAGCCAGGCATGAAACAAACGAAGCTTTCCATATGAATATAAATTTTAGTCAGAATGACAGGAACAACTTTGATTGCGATGAGTTGTCACTATTAGCCTCCATGAATGGTGCCATGTGTTGATGAGCGTGATTAGTGACAAGATAATTCGAAACAAACATATTACTCATCTCGATTGGTCTTTCAAAATTAATTAGAATCTTACTAATGGGTGCATCAACAATATGATTTTGACTGAATCAAAAAATGAGTAAACTGTCGACTAGGTGGACCATTGTGAAGTCGTTGGGAGGATAAGATGGTTGCACCACTGGAACAATACCTTGCTCCACTTTTGAATAATCCTCCAACGCCTCTACCTCTTTTTCTGGATCTCGTGCCTCATCACTCGGATTTCCCGAGTAGATTTCACTTGGATTTCTTGAGTAGATTTCACTCGCATTACCCGAATGGATTCCACTTGGCCGCTCTTCGTTAGCTAAACTTCATTCAGTTGCACGCTCTAGTTCTTGATCTTCATCACTAACCAAACTTTGTTTGGTGATATAACTGTTCTCTTGATGCTCATCAATTTCTTTGGCACGAAACTCATAGGGCATAATGTAAGCTCCCTCACATACAGAAAAATCTAGCATGACCAATTTGTTGCGTTTATCGTTCCTTTGCTCGGTGAAGATTGCATCTTTTGTTTTGGTACATGCGGCAATAATTGGCTTGATGCACTTGGCTTTAGCCGGCGATGCACTTGTCTGGAACGATGCACTCGGCTGGCATGATGTACTTGGCTGGCACGATGCACTCGGCTGGCTCGATGCAACGCACTTGGCCTTAAACGTCTCGGTGCTCAATCCGGTTTCAATTGAATCTAGCATTGTATTTTCACTAAAGGAACCATTCAACTCGTCTATAGAAGACTTGGTCATATTTGACTCAGTTTCAATTGAATCAACCATATTAGACGGGTGAATGCTTTCTTGCTGATTTTCTTGCAAAGCTTCTTTCTTGGCTTTCCTCAACATCACAGAGGAGCCATCATGATTGCTGAATGGAAGAAGGGACTTGAAATATTCTTGCAAATACTCCTCTCCACGCCTCCTCTTGAGTGCTTCATAAGCTTGCCGATATTTTGCTGGTAATTCCTCAAGGGTTGGCGTAGTAAAGCCATTGATGCTATTCCCTGTGAGAGTTGGCATGAGCCCATCCATTCGGATGACATATTTTTTATTTAGACTTCCTACTTGGATCCACTTGCCCCCCAATGCTCTTAGGATCTTTCGGCAATGAATTGATGTTGTCGAAATTTTGCAATTGTACAGGGGGTGTATAACATGCTGCAATGATAGGTGAAGACGTGTGCACTATTGTCGAATATTTTCTATCGCTAATTTGGTCACCTAGAAAAACTTCATCTTCTTTCAAAACCCTAGATCTTATTGCCTCATAATCAGGAACCAGCCCCCTTTCATGTTGTTCAAGGCAAAGAGCGCTAATCTTCTTATTTTGGGCTAAACATTTTAATGCAGCCAAAGCCACCTCATCTCCTGCAATATTAGGCATATATGCTCCTATAGAAACTCCATTCACTCGGCCATAACCATGAAGGTGATCTGAGTCATGAATGTTTTTAGTTGCATATCCTGCTGAACAATTAATCGTGTAGTATATGATGACTGATGATAACCAGCCAAATAACTATAGGAAGCATGGTCGATTCCCCCGTCCATCGGAATGTTTGGGGATGAACCCGTATATCGTGAGTCGGCCGCCGATGGACAAAACTATGAGATGCCCTCATGTACATGAGGTGTCATATATTGATCACTCGAACAAATCTTGTTGTTCACCGACATATTTAAAGGTGTTGCCGATGCATGAAAGTTCAGATTCATAAGTTGCATGTCGTAGTTCTGTAAATTCCAAGTTTCTTCAACGGAATAACTAGTCGTCCTTTGCTCGTTAGGGCTAGCCGAATGACATGTCTATTGAAAGATCTAGCAATATCAACATAATGGCTATTTGCATCTGCGTAAGGATATTGATGATACATGTTACCGTTGTAGATTGGAGCCGCTTGATGGTGCCCTCTTGGTAGCAAGAACAGGCTGGAGACTGTTCAAAGCTTCGTCCCCGGCAGAGTTGCCAAAAAGTGTGTTCACACACGAATACATCACCATGTACCTCCAACGCCGAGGGTGATGCACCTCAGCTCGCGTTGAAGGAGACCCGTCCGGAAGCGCGGTACGCAAGCAATCCGGTGGGCGCTTTTGAACACCCGAAACCACACGTGCCCGCGAGGGACCCCGTCTGGACGCACGACGTCTATGGGCTGCCCTAGGTCGACCTAATAACCCCTAGGGCCTCGAGGTTCACCGTCCTACAACAAGAAGAACGAATGAAGAATGAGAAAGAAGAAGAACAAGGAAGAGAGATAAAAGTAGGGTAAAAAGTGGTAGATGATTTGTTCGATTGTGTGTTGTTAAATCGGCCATCACCCCTTAGGTATATAAGAGGCGGATGGACTTTCTGTAGAAGAAAAGGACTCCAAATTAGATCCAAATCATGTCCAAATCTTTACAAAATTAACTGAACTCGGATTTGAGTAAGTCTGGGACATTAGTTCAGTTTTTGACTCTAAGAAGCCAAAAACAACCTCGGATGAAGATGGGCCCAAAAGGAAATTTAACCGTTTTGACGCGACGAACAATTTTCATGTTTAACGTTTTTCTATTCGAGGCCATCTTGAGGGCCGAATCGCTCGTGCACGACACCTGATTGGTGGCGCTACCCATCAGACATCATTTCTGGTGGGGCGCGCCATACGTATCCTCCTCACAGGGCTGCATTCGACTGGCTCTAACTTTTGTATACGATTTTTATATCAAAACTGATCAATTCGACGAGACGAAGACAATCCGTGCAGAACATTTTCTCATATGAGGTCGGCTTGGGGGCTGAATTGGCCAAACTATACTCTGAATATAAGATCTTAGTACTTTGAGCATAGTTTCGGCCTTCGAGATGAAATTGGATGGTGATGGCACAAACTTCAAAGATGTTCATATCAACAATGCGGAACTATTTCGGCCTTCGAGATCACTTCTCCATTTGAGGCCATCTTAAATAAGTTCTTGACCGTGCCAAAATCTGTTGTCAACACCTACAAACACCAAAAACTAGTTGCAACTCCTTGATAGAGATCAAGGCAATTAATAAGTCGAGAGAGCTTGGATTTCCCAGAGCCCAATGTGTGGTCGTAACTATTTGGATCACAAACATATAACTCATTCATGAGAATGGTTTCAATCAGACAACCCACTAGGTACTCCTACATGGCCTCTCATGGCTACCTTTACCAAATCGTGTTCACACACTTAGCTCTCAACAGTAGGACATGTTCATCACCATCCCAATCCATTCCAGATGGATCAGACTTGACACAACTCTAAGAATAGCAGGCATAACAAGCAAGCATGAATGAGTAGGCACATCATGGCTCGAACAACTCCTACTCATGCAAGTGGGTTTCAACTATTTACTGTGGCAAAGACAGGTCATGCAAAGGAATGGGGTTCAACTACCGCAACATGTAACAGTTGAATCATTGTTGTCCTAGTGTAGTAAAAGAGAGCAGGAGTGAGAGAGAGAGTGATTGTATCGGAGTGATTAAAGGGGGATTTCCTGGCCTGGCACTTCTGAAGATAGCAAAACTTTTCATTGGTGTCATTGAAATCATCGTCGGAACTACGTCCACTTAGAGGGAACAAACACCGGCAAACAAGAGGAACACAATGAATGTAATGCGACAATATGATGCATGATCATGACATGGCAACATGCTGTGATTTGAGGTAATGTAGCTTGCAACAACTTAAACGAAGTTGGTGTGAACCCAAGGTTCAAATTCAAACTCCACATAAGACATTTAAAATGCCATTTGTTCAAATTGTCATATACAATAGCTATAAGTTGTTCAAACATACATGAAAATACCATAAATTGATTCTTTGGATTTTTCTAATAATTTTTCGTATATAAATTATTTCATTCTGAGTTACGGTTGATTTTATGTGAATTTTTGAAGTTTATACTATTTTCTAGAATTTCATGTCTGTTTTAGAATAAACTAAATCTAGAAAATGTATTATTGTGTCTGCGACGCGTCAAGGTGACATCAGCAGGTCAACAGATGCAATCCAGGTCAAACTTGACTGTGGGTCCCGCATGTTTGTGTAACAGGGTCAGTGGCAGAGGCTGACCAGTGGGACCAGGTCAAGGCTAAGGTAGCAAGGTCAAACTAACCGGTGGGTCCACGGGCTTTAGCTTAATTTAAGCAAGGAATAACCTTGTGGTTGAATAAGGGGTGGGGCCCGGCTATCAGTGTCACTGGAGGGGTTAATTGGTGAGTCATTAGCCACTAATGATGTCCATGTCGGGGGCTAAACACCGGTGCTAAGCCCAGCACGGCGGCGCTCACCAGCTGGCCAATTCCGACCATGAGAGCAAGCGCGGCTAGGCTCTTTATAATGCCCATGGAGAGATGTGTCGGGTGGTGCATGTAGCAGGAGTAGGGGAAGGGTGTAGCGTCGCCGGCTTCGAGCTGGGTGGCGGCGGCGCTCGGGCACATGCGGGCAGCGGTGCTACGGGCCACTGGCGAGATAGCGAAAGGGATAGGTGGCCTCCTGGAGGCATAAGGAGCTTGTTGCCATGCTCAGAAATGACGGCGCAGGCTGTAATAGTGGTGCAACACAAGGCAGGCGGTGGCGGAGCTCGGCCACGGCGAAACGGCAGCTAGGGCGTGCAATCGATAGTGGGGGAGTGAGGGGAATGGAAGAAGGCCTCACGACGGTGGAGGGGAGCAACTCGGTGTGGCCGGGAATGCGCTAAGGGTAGCAAATCAACCGAAGGCGGCCGTCAGATCTGAAGGTTGAAGACGGCGCGTTGGCGGCGATGTAGGGCCTCCCGCGAAGCGTGGCTCGGTATAGAGGATGGGCAAGACGTTGCGGAGCTCGGGAACAAGGTGGCGCAGCGCTCTGTCGACGGTGGCCATGTGGGTGAGCTGCGGTGTCCGGCGAGAGCGTTCGGGTGGAAGCAGAGAAGCGAGGGAGAGAGAGGGGATTTAGGGGGGTGTCGTGTTATCCTTAGCCGGTCCAGGACGGGGCAGCAAGTAGGGGATGGCTAGGGCGCGTGCACGCACGCTCTAGCCACGCGCCATGCCTACTAGCCAGGGGAGGAAGACGACAGGGGTCCTGGTGGTGGGCCGCCAGATGGGCTGCTATAGAAGTGGGCTGGCCAGGTAGGCTTCAGGTGAGTTTTTGTTCCCTATTTCTTTCTGTTTTGTTTTTATTTAAACTTTGCCACAGTTTTTAAATTCAAAACTATTTTAAAACAATGTCGAATACCCTCTGAATAATTTTATGTTGCAGAATGGACATTCCAAATGCACATAACATATTTTGAAGATATTTGAAATTATATTCTAGTTATACGAACATAACTAAAATTCAAATAGCTATTGATTTAAATTCAAAGTCCCAAAAATAAATACTTAGAAATGTCCCTAAATTTTGGTTTGATATATAGCTCTTGAAAAAATTCTCAAACATTGCCTAAGGACATCTTGGAAACAAAGAACAAGCTCAAAGTTACTAGCACGTTCCAAGGAATCAACCCTGACAGGAGCCGGCCTAAGGGAAAGATTACGTTGCCAGTAACATTTGGTGGAGAACTGAATTACCGGACTGAGAGGGTTGTGTTTGATATTCTCGATCTTCCTGTGCCTTACAATGGGATCCTTGGCTGCCTAGCTTTGGCAAACTTCATGACGGCATCCCACTATGCTTACAATACTCTGAAGATGCCAGGGCCGATGGGCGTCATTTCCATCCCATCAGACAAGAAAGATGCAATCATATGTGTGGATAAGATGTACCGAGACGCAGTAGCTGCTGAAGCTGCAGCTCCCACCAAGGAAACAAAGAAAGGAAAGAAGACTAGCATACATGCCAGCAAGGAGTCCGGGAAGCGCGCCTCTCCGAAGTGCGCTGCTCCTGTTGACGACCTGCCGGAGAGTTACGCTAGTACGAGGTCCAAGGTTGCTTCACCTGCTGTAAAGAAGGTCCCGACAAGGCAGGATGGTGCTGACGGTACGTTCACCATCAGCGCCACCCTTGATGACAAATAGGAAAGCGCGCTCTTTGCCTTCCCGCGGACGAATGTCAATGTGTTTTCTTGGCAACCATCTGACATCCCCGGCGTTCCCAGGGAGGTAATTGAGCACCACCTTGTTGTCTACCCTCATGTCTGGCCCGTCAAGCAGAAGGTTAGAAAGCAGGCTTTGGAACAACAACCGTTCATTCCGGAGGAGATGAAGAAACTTGAAGCAACTGGTATGGTCAGGGGAGTTTTGCATCCAACATGGTTGGCAAACCTAGTGATAGTGTGCAAGGTGAATGGGAAATGGAGGCATTGCATAGACTTCATAGATCTGAACAACGCATGCCCGAAGGACCCTTTCCCCTTGTCGCACATCGATCAGGTTGTGGATTCCTCTTCTGGGTGTGATCTGCTTTCCTTTTTGGATGTGTACTCCAGATACCATCAGATATTCATGTCCAAGGAAGACGAAGAGAAGACCTCTTTCATAACTCCATGTGGCACGTACTGCTTTCTATGAATGCCCTTCGGGTTAAAGAGTGCTGGATCCACTTTTGCAAGAGCAGTACAAATTGGTTTTAGCCTTAGTTGCACAGGAATGTAGAAGCTTACATGGATTACATAGTGGTCAAAACCAAGGACAGATCAACACTTATTCCAGATTTGGAAGAGACCTTTGCGAACTTGTGCAAGATCAACCTGAATTTAAACCCTAAGAAGTGTTTGTTCAGCATACCCTCCGGCAAGCTACTTGGTTTCTTTGTGTCTCACCGAGGGATAGAGGCTAACCCCAACAAGATCAGGGCAATTGAGCAGATTCAAGCACCCAAGGCTATCAAGGATGTAAGGCGTTTGACCAGATACGTTGCCACATTGAGTAGGTTCATTTTCAAGTCTGCCAAACGAGCCCTTCCATTCTTCAAAATCCTAAAGAAGGAAGGGCCAATGAAGTGGACCCCGGAGACAGAAGCAGCACTAGGAGACCTGTGGGCATACCTTTCCTTTTCTCCCACCTTAGTCACTCCTAGGACACAAGAGCCGTTGCTGCTATATTGAGTGGCAACAAATCAAGTGGTTTGTGCAGCACCGGTGGCGCAGTAGGAAATGGATGAAGAAGTAGCTGCAGCAGCTGTTCCCTCTGGAGGTGGAACTGAACTAGTCGCGGCAAGATCAGGCACATATCAAGAGAAAGAAGAGCAAGTTAGCGAAGGCAATTCCAAGACTACGCCAAGGAATAAAGTGGTGCAACGGCCAGTGTACTTTGTCAGCCCCCTATTGTAGGGGGCTAGGTCAAGGTATTCTAGGGTGCAAAAGTTGATCTTCGGCCTCATCATGGCCTCGAGGAAACTACACCACTACTTCCAAGCCCATGAGATCATAGTTATCACTCGTTTCCCACTTTAGCGCATACTGAGGAACCCCGAAGCCACCAGCAGGATAGATGAATGGGCACTAGAGTTATCAAGCTTTGGCCTGAAGTACGAAAGTACCTCAGCCATTCAATGCAGAGCACTAGCAGAGTTCAATGTAGAGTGGACACCCACCCAAGATGAAGAAATGCCAGAGAAAGTTATCCTCGGCAAGGAAGCACCCCAAGAGTGGATCATGTATTTTGATGATGCTTTCTCGTAGCAAGGCACCGGAGCTGCGTGCTTCTTGTTGCACCCACCGGAGAGCACCTCAAATATGTGGTTCAGAAGCACTTCCCCCGGGAGAAGGCCACCAACAACACTTCTGAGTATGAGGGGCTCCTTGCCGGGCTCAGAATCATAGTAGAGTTGGGAATCAAGAAGTTGATCATTCGTGGAGACTCAGAACTCATGGTGAGACAAGTAAATAAGGATTACCATAGCCCATTGATGGAGGCATATGTAGAGGAAGTGAGAAAGCTGGAGGAGCATTTTGATGGATTAAATCAGACCACGTGTCGCATGCGGAAAATAGCATTGTTGGTCATCTATCAAAATGTGTTGCACAGAAACTCCCTGTGGAACCAGGGACTTCTGTCCTCCACCTAACTCCACCTTCAGTGTCCCGGACAACGATGGCCAGAAAAAGGAGGAAGTTGGACTCCGGCAAGCATCTCCCGGTAGGGCTTCCTGAAGTCCTCGGTAGAGAGGCCGCCGGGAACGACTCTACTTCGTTTGGTGAGCAGCACCCTCCCGCAGAACTACAAGTTCTTCTGGTCGAGATAAGCGCTCCCACAAACGAAGATGTGCCATTAGTCCTTGTTGTCGAGCCTCAGGCTCCAACTTGGGCACGGCACATAGTCCACTACCTTCAAATAGGAGAACTTCCCAAATAGTAAGAATAAGCCGAAAGAGTAGCCCAGTGGGCCAGTGTGTATAAATTTGTCGATGACATTCTATACAGAAGAAGGCCCAACAGTGTGAAGTTGAAGTGCATTTGCCAGGAAGAGGGGCAGGAACTGCCGGCAGAAATACACAAGGGCGTGTGCGGCTCCCATATTGGATCATGAGCCTTGGTTGGAAAAGTTTTTCGGCAAGGTTTCCACTGGCACACAACCCTCCAAGATGCGATTGAGCTAGTCACCAGATGTGAAGCCTTCCAGTTCCACTCCAAGAACATCCATCAACGAGTTCAAGCTCTCCAGACCATCCCTTTATCCTGGCCATTTTTAGTTTGGGGGCTCGACATCCTGGGCCCCTTTCCCCGTGCTACCGACGGCTTTGAATTCTTGTACATTGCAATCGAAAATTTTACAAAGTGGCCGGAGGTGGAGCCAGTGAGGAAGGTAACCACATAGTTAGCTATGAAGTTCTTGAGGGGATTGGTGTGCCATTTTGGAGTACCCACCAGAGTGATCACTGATAATGGCACCCAATTCACAAGCCTCGCCTTCATGCAACATGTCCAAACCCTCAGAAACAAGGTATCATTTGCCTCTGTTGCTCATCCCCGAAGCAATTGGCAAGCTGAGAGGATGAACACTGAAGTGTTGTGTGGGCTCAAGACAAGAACTTTTAATAAGTTGCAAAGATAAGACAGATGCTGGATCAACGTGGTGCCGGTGGTTATTTGGTCCGTCCGTACGACATCGAATCGAGCCACCGGCCAAACTCCCTTCTCCCTAGTTTATGGGGCAGAAGTGCTCCCCACGGAACTCATATATGGTTCACCTCGAGTACTTGCCTACGATGAAGTAGAGCAAGAGCAGCACCGGCATGATGATGTTGTGCTTCTTGAGGAAGATCGTCTCCGGGCCGTTGTGCATGCTGCACGCTACCAGTAAGCCTTCCGCCGCTATCATAACTACAAGGTTCATGCCCGAAGCTTTGAGGAAGGTGACCTTGTCATTAGGCATGTTCAGTCCGCCAAGGGTTCCAAGAAGTTGTCGCCGAAGTGGGAAGGCCCTTACCGGGTAGTACGAGTCACAAGACCTGGCGCAGTCCGTCTGGAGACCGAAGATGGCATTAAGGTGCAAAACTCGTGGAATATTGAGCATCTTCGCAAGTTCTACCCGTAAGGCGCGGCTGCTGGGTCATATGCTGCTATGCATGTTTAGTTTAGCATGAATCTACCATGATCATTTAGGAAGGATCATATGCTGCTATGCTTTCCCTCTGTACTAACTACAGGGCCCCTGCCATGGATACAATCCCAAAAAGTAGGAGTGGAAACAAGCCTACATATCGATCACCGATGATGCAAAACAGATAAGTTCCCTTTAAAATATCCATGGTGTGCCTCTGTAAGGGGAAAACTTGTGCATAGGAAAACCTTGTCACCTTCAAAACATTTGTGCTCCTATCCTTTGACTCAAAGAGAACTTTGCACTACAAAAAAAGACACTTCTGTGATGATACATGTTTGTCACAGTAGGTCACGTTTTCTGTCATGCATGTACATCCCTGACAATTTTATGACAGAATCAAGATAGTCATACCTGTGCTGTCGTAGAAGTGTTCCATGACATTACGGAAATTATCATCACGGAAGTGTCCACTTCCATGATGATAAATCGCACATCACAGAAGTGCTTTCATCAAGGGTGACTGACACATGGCATCCACCGTAACGGGTCGCCGTTAAGCTATCGGGCCTGGTTTTGGATCTGATAACCCATTAACAACCCGGGCCAATGGGAAATTTCCACGTGTAAAATTCTGATTGGCCGGAGGAAAGACGTGTCAGCTTGTCAGTGGGTCAGATAGGCGCCTATGATATGTTGACACATGCGACGGCCCACCACTGGCCCATTTAGCTTACAAAATCCGACCCGTTTTACTTGGTTAAAAGTTAGCAGGCTGGCCCATGAAATGCCTGTTAACGGTCTCTTCGCAAATAGCCCATTTTACGGCCCGATAACTCACAGCCCATTAGGGCCTACCTGAAATCGGCCCAACAACATCACGTGGGCCGTCAAATATAACACCAGCCCGTTTCACTTTCGGCCCATGTATGGCCCATGATGCCCTTCGGCCCATATGAGGCCTTCATATCTTTAGGCCCTTTAGAGGCCCACGGTGACTCTAGCCCATAATGAACAGTAAATTTCTTTGTACCCGTTAACGACCCATGATTCACATGGGCCGTTACCAGCCCATGTTAGCTTTCGGCCTACTAACGACCCATACGTTCTTGGGCTCCTTTCCAGCACTCGATTACTTCCGGCCCTTTACTGGCCTATTCCCCTAATGGGCCAAATTCGGCCCGTGGCAAGAGTCGGCCCGTTTCTGGCCTGTTAACCTGTTGCGCCGTTTCCAGCCTGTCCTATATTCTGACCCATTAACGACCCGTTATGCCTATGATAGAATTAAGCCTTTGCTATCCTTCAGCCTGTTAACGGCCCATTATCGTGCTGGGCCGATACCAATTACACCCATTTACGTCCCATGTTGACCCATTTATCTAACGGCCCGAGGCCCACCGATTCTATGGCCCTGTTGGAGGCCCATTTATTGATGGCTCGTAGAAGGCCCATGGATCCTACGGCCCATAGCAGGGTCAAGGTTACCACGGTCCGTATATGGCCCATGGTTGTTGCGGCCACTAGTAAACCAGGGAAAAAGAAGACTAGGAAATAAATAAGCCCAGAACTAACGCAAGGCTATTAAGGCGATTACACAGATTACATCCACTGGGCATCAAAGATCATCACCAGTGCAAATATAGGGAACACCCTACACTATACAAAAATGGCTTGCTGTTTTCTTCAGCCGGTGGCTGCACGTTAAGAACAATTTTTTTATCACAACAAACCAAATTACAACTATAAAACAAAAGGAAGGTTGGAATTAAAGTTAACAGTCTGGCAGATAAATGCACCACCAGAAGTTCAGAAGCTCAGTTCATTTGACCTGACTGTTACGTTTTCATGCTGTATTGTCTGATGGAGCACCATAACCTTCGCCTTCATTTCTCCTAGGCTCCTGAACAACATTGCAAATGTTTGATAGTCTGGTTTCAAAACCATGCATATCTTCACGACATCGAACAATGTTTGTCCTTGTTTCACAAAGGGTGTCTGTTTGGGAATGGACTTGTGTCTGGAGCGCAGATATAACATTGTTTTGAGCTTGCATATCTTGATCATGAGGCAGTTTGGATGAGATTGCCTTAACAACCAACCCAGTATTACGTAGGAACGTGCTTTTGGCACTGTTAGTGGAGAGGTACTGACCCACTGCATCAAGAGCTGACATTGCGGTTATAGTTGCCTCGCCACCTTCAGAAGGTGGTTCCACCATTTTTTCCATAGCTTGCTGAAAAGTTGAGTTTTTACGTTAGTAGTACCAGAACTGAAGATATTAAGGAGGCAGCAAAACCAAACAAAATAGCTTTGGTCTATTTACAAAACTTATTCTGGTGAACCCATGTAAAATATTAGTTGTATTTTACTACTAAGTACATAATAAAACCAGGTTCCAAACATATGACCATGTACCATGGCTAATGTATTGCCTATTTCTTCACATTGGATTTACAACTAAGGATAAAGAGACAAAGTTTATAATACGGTAAGCATAGTATGACATCATTCATATCACAAAACAACTGAGAACAGACAAACATGCAATTGTAACGTTATGTCGGCAAGTCCAGCACGGAACTAGATTACAGGTCAAGATCAAAGGAACATCACTCCTCTCTTTTTAACCTTGTAAGGTGCAACAATACGCAAAGACAATTGTGTATAAAATTGAAAAGAGTAATAGACATTGGCTGCAAACCATGCAGTTCAAGGCACGAGTCAGACTAAGTAGTAGTTAAAAGGCATCAGGATTAAGGACTTACAACAGGCGCTTTGACTGGTGTAGTCATGCCCTTCGTCTTGCTAGTGTGACAGTCCTTGAAGATTTCCATAGCATTTGGTTCAGGTACTTTTTGGTCCTTGCAGTCTTTCCTCCGCATTTGGAACAAGTCAATATAGATCTGATAATATGGTAGAGTGAAAAGAGTGAAACAGCAGCTAATTACAAGAGCCTTGCAGTGTGCAATATAGCTACGAGATCTTGTCCTCAGTTGGAATTTCACTTTCGTACGGTTGGCCTTGTTCTTTGAACAGTTCACCTACAAGAAGATAGATTTGTGTGGCACATGGGTAAATAGGACTTCAACATGTGATCTGATCACATATATATAATGTACCGGATACTTTGGATCAGACCAGTGTTTAATGAGGCCTCTCTAGTCTTCATCCGATATATTTTCCACTAGAGATGTTTGGTCAAGTTCACTGTTAGCCTTGCCTTCAAAGTGAGTTTTCCTCAAGTTATACCGATACTGTCACAGAGCAGACTTGAAAACATGGGTGCAAGCTTGTATGGTTGCATCATCTTGGCTATCCAACTTGAACCTCATCTGTTGAAAATTATGGGAGCCTCATTATCAGCAACCTAGAAAGTATGGGACAGAGCAAGACGATATTACTAGTTTCCATACATAACCATAGTTAGAGATAAATGGTCGAGGAAGGTGTTGAACTGGGTTTCGTCTTTGTCATTCCTGTACTGAATCCATGTTGGGAGGATACGTACATGCCACCTAATGGCAACCGCTGCCTCTGATACTAACTTGGCTGACTCTGTAGCATCAAGTGGCCTATTTAAACTTGCCTCAAAACGGATCTCCATTCTTCCTCCTCTAGATTTAGTTAACCTATCGAGCATTATCCCTGATGTTTGTTTCCTCTTGCGCCTAGGTGCTAGTACAACAATGAACATAGGAAGTGTTAGTGTACATCAAACTGTGAGACTACATATAAAGAAGCATGCAACTGTAACTTGACTCCAGCAACTACCTTCTTCCTGTTGAAGCTCAAAAAATTCATCTGATCTTGCCAACTCATCTTGTGTCAAGAGTGCTTCCGAAGTAGTGTCAGGTGGCAAGGGAGCTTGGGAACGTGCTGCTAGCTGAGTTGACCAACGACTAAATCATGCAACTAGTGGTATGGTCAAAGGCATTGCAACAACTAGGGATGTCTCTGCTTGTTTGGTGGTAGCCATTTGTTTCTGTTTGGCTTATTCTCCAGCTCGTGTAGCATGGGATACCCTGTTTGTAAAATTTTCCTCTGGACTTTGACCTTCTATTGCACCATCAATACCAGCAGAATCTGCAGGATTCTTCCGCTTCCTGTTCCCTATCAATCTGTGTTGCTTCCTCTTTCTCTATGCCATGTTAAGTCAAGCCGACAAGAAAAACGAATAACAATTTAGTTCTTCAAAACAAATTGATGCGTGATACAGACGAACTGAACTTTGATGTTAGACAACCACATGATAGGAGGTTGTAATATGTACGAAAAATAGGACGACATGAGATAACCAGAACTATGATGTGTAAACTACTAAACTAAGTAGAAGACATTTCACTAAATTAGAAGCAATGCAATGGAAGGTAGACACCATATGAAAGATGCTACAAATATCGCTCTGCCAAGTTAACAGTGTCTCATCATTAATGGTGTTTAAACAAATGTGAAGCAATACAAGAAATAAATCATATGCAAGATGTAAACAACATCACACTACCAAGTTAAAGGTCTCACGTCATTAGGGCCATTGCATATTCATAGCTTATGATGTGTAAACTAAGGAGAAGGCATTTCAATAAATTAGAAGCAATGAAAGCTAGACACCATATGAAAGATGCAACGAAAATCACTCTACCAAGTTAAAACTGTCTCGTCATAAGTACCATTTCAACAAATTAGAAGTAGTACAAGCTAGAAAAGAATGCGAGATGTAACCTATATCACACACCCAAGTCAAACATGTCTTATTCACAAGTATAATGTGTAATGGCACTAATGATAGTAGTACTTTGATGTAGGTTACACAACAGTAGTACTTTGATGTAATAACATGGTGTGATAGACAGATATTGTATGTTCTAGAAACAGGAACATGTGTCTTATTCACAAGTATAATGTGTAAAGTAAGCAGATGGAATTCAACAAAATTAGAAGCAATACAAGCTAGACATCATACATAACATGCACCCACATATAAAAGTGCCAAGTTAGAGGGAGCACCTGTGATGGTGCACTAGGGGAGACGTGCTCATCATCAACACAGCTATGTTGAGTGTCTATGCATGTGTTGTCTTAGAAATCATCTTGGGGGGATGGAGAAGTAGAATTTGTAGAGGCCCTCAGTTTGGAAGGAGCACCTTTATCCGCTGCCTTGCTAACTTCCTTCCGTTTTATTGATTTTGAATTGTCAAGTAAAACCGACAAGAAAAATCAATAAAATTCACTCTTCGGAACTCATTCATGCATGATACTGACAATCACTACTTTGATGTAAGGCAAACACATGATACCAGGATGGAATAATACGAAAAATAGGACGACATGGCATATTCACAATTGTTTGTGTAAACTAAGAAGAAACCATTTCAACAAATAAGAAGAAATGCAAGCTAGACACCACATGAAAGATGCAACCAATATGACTTTGCCAAGTTAAAAGTGTCCCATCATAAATGGCATTTCAAAAAATTAGAAGCAGTGCATGCTATAAATCATATGAAAGATGCAACTAATATCACACTGCATATACTAAAGGTGTCGCGTCATATTGATTGATGTGGGATACAAAAAAAACAATAATTTTATGTAAGGACATGCTTAATAGACAGATGTACTATGTACTAAAAACAGGAAGGCATGTCACATTAATAGGTATAATGTATAAACTAAGCAGAATAGCACATGCAATTTAACCAGATTGGCAGAATTACAATCTAAACACCATGTGCAACATGCAACCACTATCATGCTGCCAATTTAGAGCAAGCACCTGCGATGCTAGTGTAGGGGAAATGCGGTAATCAACTACATATCTATGTTCAGTATCTTCATCTAGCCTTGCGGTTTCTTGAGAATCATGTCAGGAGGCTGACGTTGCATTCTTTAAATGAGGATATTTACTCATAATAGTCCACTGGCCTGACTACCTCATCATAAGTGATTGATGAGGGATACACAAGAACATTAGTTTGATATAAGAACATGGTTAATAGACAGATGTACTAGTATGTACCAAAAACAGGAACGCATGTCATATTCAAAGGTATAATGTGTAAGCTAAGCAGATGCAATTTAACCAAATTGGAAGCAATACAAGCTAGACATCCCGGTGGAGTGGTGAGCATGATCATCTAGGACCTGAGAGCCTGGTGGGAGGCAGGCTTCTTCGCCACCATCATGGCTTTTTAGTTGGCTTCCAGGTGATTCCTATCTGTGCTAGGCTTCTCACTGGCTCGGCCAGTGCCTTGACTAGCTATTTGTCTTCTGGTGCTCACAGGATGGTGGTTCATGTAAAAAATATCTTTCCTTATCTTAATAAAGACTGACTTTGGCCTTTCGAATACAAGCTAGACACCATATGCAACATGCAACCACATATGGTAGTGTGGAGTTAAAGCAAGCACCTGGGATGGTGGTTCATTGCGAGCGAGGTCATCAACTCCAGAGCTACGTTTACCGTCTCCATCTGCTGACAGTGCACCTATTATAAGGTTGAAACATGTCTGGCCTATCCACGTACGACGCTGGAGCGGCTTCTCTCTTTTCTTTTTTGCTTCTCTCATAGCAGCAGAGTCTGAAATACCTTACATAAAAACACAATAGTGAGAGTATGGGTGAAGTGTGTGCAGAACTAGTGCACTGTAAAAGTAGCAGATAGCAGGTGGCTAAACAATAAATGATAAGAGACATATGATATCTCTACAACATTGCATGGCAAACAAAATTAGATTCTACTCCGTATGATTTTGTAATATATGAGCACAGGAAATGCAGGTACTCCTCCAGCACACCACCACATGTGGTCCTATCAAGATAACAGTCGGCTGAAAATAAATAGGTCAGTTGATTTTTTTATGAATCGTCTGATCTATAAGGAAATGGCAGATGGCCTTTGTCTACCTCCCGCCATTCACTATTGACGATCTTTCTTGAACCGCCAGCGACCACCGGCCCAGACCCTTGCCTCCCCCGCCCCGCCCTCCCATCGACCTCACACCACCGTCGTGCTTGGCAGTGCCCCCAGGCCATCCCTTTAATCCAGGCCGACCTCCAGATCGGGCACCAACAGCTCTAGGCCCCACTTGCCCCTAAGATAAACACCGAGGCGTTGCTTCCCCGGCGTAATAGGCGGACTAGCGCCTGTTACGCCGGTGAATGCTTTCATCAATTGTGAATCAACTGACCAGGAATTGACATCCAAGGGGGCAACGGACCTCTAGCTAAGGTGAAATAGTATATGAGGAGAAACCTTGTGCATCGCGAGTTACTAGGAACATCTAGTATCAAGAAGAATCGGTCAACTAGTGTCTTCTGTGGGATGAATACCATGCAAGCAGACACATAAGATTTTCACGAATAAGGGAAGAGGAGTACCATTTCTGGTTGCCAGTGTGGTCGCCTCCATATGCCACGTCGATCTTCTTATTTTTGCGGGGGAAACTGATGTTTTGGAGGAGGGTGCAGGCTTGGACGAACCCATGGCCAAATTGTTGACTGTGTTGCCGTGGTTGTATGTCAGTAGAGGGGAAGCAGATCTAAGGCAGCGAAGGACGGCGTAGCAGGAATAGCTCCGGTGCAGTGGACGATGCCGAAGTAGGAGCGGCAGCGGTGAGGCGCAGGACGGCATGGTTGAACTGGCTCGGGTACGAATGGCTCGGCCTCGGCTTCAACTACTAGCCTTGGAGGGCGTTGCGGTTGAGGTTGCAATGGACGGCGACGTCAGGGTATCGGCTCCGGCGTGATGGAGGAGGGCGGCGGTTGATGGGTGGGATGGGGTGGCGGATGGAGGACGCTGGGATTTCATGGCTGGTGGGGAGGTAGTTTTGGCGCCCACAGAGTATGAATGGGGAATCGGACGGGGGGAGCTAAGGGAGAACCATGTTTCGGTCTGGGACGCGCTTGTTTTTGGCTTTTTTGAACAGATGGGATGCACTTGTTTTAAATTTGGGGAAAGTACAAACTTTGCCCCCCTCTTAAATTTTGGACCTACTGCGGGTCATGGGTAGGATGGAAATCCCAGGTGTCCCAAATAGTGGGCGGGAGCGATTTCGGCCGCACACATGTGTGCTTAGGCGGCCATTGTGTATGAATGTTTTTCGGAGGCGGTTGTGTGGCGTCTAGATGAAGCTACAAACCAACCCCGGTTTAGACCTTTGGACGTCGGGCCGGTAGGTTTCACGGGTTAGAGTTCGAAAAGTAATTTCCTTCTACTACCAAACATTGGTCTCACGCGGTATCAGGCGAGTAGAGGCTCCTTTGGCGCTTCGTTCGAAATTTTGAAACAGAAGAATTCACATTTAGAGTACTCTTGAACTTTGAGGATTGACCTAAATAGCCAACGTTAAATTTGACCTTGTATGTTTGAAAACCTCATTAAATTATCTGCTTGACACTTGAAAATCCTATAACTACGATTATTTTGGAATGGAGGAGCTAAATTTGAATCTATTTTGTACACGACTATATATGCTATTATGTACAAAATCAGAGCAAAGATTGGTGCCCCCATAATTTAGGTATGATTTACAAATGCCATGATATCGAATTCAAATAATTGAATGGACTTCATCTTGAATTCTATTTCTTAAACCACCTTAAGTTGAATTCAAATGTATGCTAGTTCATAGCTAGCTATTTATAATGTTCATTGTGTAACTTTCGTATGTATCATGTGCTTTACACACACAACATGAACTATAATCACATTTTTTATTCGATTGCTAAAGTGATGCATTGTCTGGAGTTCAAAATACTAACTAGGTGGATCAATTATGTCGAATAATAACATAGACATGCTCAAATTCGATAGAATCTAGATGTCTGATGGATCAATGGCCGTTCCTTACGTGAATTGCAAATATCATGATACCATTCTAATATTTGGATACAATTTATATCTTTAATAAATGTGTACATCAGTCTTTTACGTGTAGTTTCACTCTCCATTGGTGGTATCTCACACATGCTCACACACTCTCTCCCGAGGTGTCTTTCTCGCAGACATGCTCTCGATATAACCCTCTCTCCCTCTCGTAACCATTTACGACTGTTTTCACGAACCTTTATCATAAGCACTCTTCCTCTCATAAGCATACACACGCACAATCCCCATCAACCCTTTCTATATACATAGACCTACCTACGTGTCTCCTGTACGCACATTATCATTAGGCCTGTCTCTCATGCATTGTCTCACACCTCTTTTCCTAATCGATGAGTATGATTCTAGTAGAGCATTCTGTAGGATGCCCCATAAAGTTAGGTTGGATGAATAGTAATATCAGAGATAAGGGGTTACCTTAGTCCGAGAACCTAGGGTTACAAATCCTAGTGGGCTTTGTCAGTGGACACGTAGAGTCCTTCACCATTCTGCTATCTTTGTCTTGTATGACTAGTCATCCATGGGTCTCCCTAAATGCGTCATGGGCCGAGCAATGTGGCGTAGGATGGAACCGACCCAATGGCCTCACCTCGACCCACCAGACCTCACACGGTGACACACCCTCTGCCCCAGGTCTCGTTATCTTCTCACACCCACACATACCAACACAGACACCACACAAAAAAAATTCTCCTCGTGCCTCTATCCCCTCCCCCCTTGCATATACACACTCAAGGGAATCTCCCACCATGACATCATATTCCTCTCTCTCTCTCAAGACCTCTCTCATTTCTTGTGCTATCTCTCCCACGCCCCCTCCCCCCGCCGGCCCCTCTATCCATGCCTCTCTCGAATACGTAATACACACACATACCTCTCTAGGCCCTGTCAAATACATCAACTACACATTCACACATGTTACATCACGTACCCCATTGATCTATAAAGCCCTCTCTTCACGTTTATTTCGCATACAACATTCCTTTTGAATAAAGTGTGGCCATATGAATAAAGTGACGATCATTGTATTTGAAGCGAAAGCACGATATGTACATTGGACATCAGAATCCAGTCATTACGGTCACCCTTTATGTTTTGTGGTTATTATACAGTCATGGGCCCACGGTACATCTTTGTATTTTCTCAAGACACGACTAGTTGACCAGTTAAACGCTCCACATGGCACCTCTAGTGTTGCATCACATTATCTCACTACCATTGGGCCCACCTGTCGGCTTGTATCTACTCTACATCTACATCTACACTCTTATAATTATACTACACTCTTATAGAAAACAGATTTGGTGATGATGGTGTGCCTGCCATCCTGCAGTATAGGCCGTCCGATTTATATCTGACGGATAGGAAGGAAAGTGTGCAATTTTGCAAAAAGGTACCCACATACCTCTCCAGATTGGCAAATAAGGCCTTCTCTCATTCATCATTTCTCTCACAAGATAAACTAGTCTACAAATGCATCTTGATGTTACGTGCAACGCACGAGCATCTTGCTAGTAAGAATGAAAATAAACTAGAAAAAAATATTGGACAGTGGTTCGAAGTCATGACCGCGGGCACAACGGACAAGGTGGCATTGTATTGGTATGCTGAGCCGTCTATTTTCACACATAGGAGCTGGTGTGGTGATTATACACACACGCACGCATGCACACGAACTGCATGCATGGAATACTCACACGGACACACGCAGCCACGCACGCATGCAACACTCACACGTACACACGCAGCCACGCACGCACGCAACACTCACATGCACACATGCACGCATGCATGCACACAAGACACGACCAACACACACTCTCACGCTAAGTGCTCAACCTACACGTGCATGTGCACACATCAGGCCATGACAGACACATACACAACCAGGTGATTCCCGCGCACGGGTTGGAGTCTTGTCGCGCCTGCATAAATTTGTGCTCATCTGACCTTTTTTCCTATGTGAACTGACAGGTGGGACCCACAAGGAACATGGTCAATTTAACTAGTCAACATGGTGCCACGCAGACTATTTGGCCGGTCAACGGAGTGCAATCTGATGCTGAACGGTGAGCAAGTGACCGTATAATCACCGTAAAACGTATATAGTGACCGTAATGAGCGTATTCTGAAGTTCGGTGACCGTATTATGCTTTCTCTCCGTAGGCCCTCCAAAACTACATCTCCACACGTTCTCGCATGTTACATCTAACAACTATGCAATACAACACTACTACTGCACTCTAACACAACAATTCATATGTGTTTTTAGTTTTACTAGATATCATATTGTTACTTAATTATTCAATTTGCATACATTGAAATTGCCTTTGAAATGGATGGCTAGTATCATCTACCATGCGGGAAAAATCCCGCCCTTTCCTATTTAATCGGGTTTGTGTTGATGGGTCGTGCGAAACAACAAAACTATAGTACTATACAGTACAAGTGACAGTTCACTGGGCCGCTGTGTCGTGTACTCCTCCATCGTAAGAGTGGAGCATTCGCTTTCATAAATGTTCTAGTCCCTTTCGCCGACATGTAGGACATCAAGCTACCGGGTCCACGTGCCATACCGAAATACAGTGCAGAGCAGCAGGGGTGAAGCACCCCAGTTATGGCGCCGACATAGTAATGAGCAATGAGGCATCAAATCACAAAGCTGCACCTTTTCGGCAGTTAAGTTGGAGGGACGAAGTAATAATAATGCTAGTAAAAAAAGAAGTTGGAGGGATGAAGCACCATCATTTCACTCGTTGATGAATCCTCTTATCCCCCATCTTCTTCAAGTTAACCACGTGTTGCTTCTGTCATTGTTCTGCCTCATGTGGGACGCGGATCAGCTTGGTAAAGCACTGACATGTGGGACCACATGTTAGCAAACCGCCAGGCCAACGTCCTCTAAAAATAAGAAACTTCCGCCACCATCCGCGCGGCAAAATCACCTCCTTTTTACTAATCTTGATTCTATAATTTTTTAGAACAATATAATTGAGATTTGTATAGATAGCATACATGAGCAAAACCAAGTGGTATGGTTAAGGTCATCCACAATGTGTAGCCAAATGTGAAAATAACTTTTTTCATCGATGGGAACCATTGTGGATGGTGCTGCGAAAGCCAAAAAGATGGAACCGAAGCTCCCTGATTGATTGATTGATTGATTGATTGATTAAAGGAATAGAAAAATGCAATGTCTCTCCTCTTTCTCCCGTGCTTGGACGCATGTACAATATAGAGCACAGAGTCTACTCCCCTGTCCCTTCTATCACAAATCACAAAAAGCAGTGAGGCGTCGAATCACAAAGCACGGACGAAGCAACCATCATTTCACTCTTCGCTGACTCCGGTTCTCCATCGTCTTCTTCGAGAAACCACCTCACCGCACTAAGATGGATGGACGACGCTATTGTGTGCTAGTAGTACTAGTACATTTACGCATCCTTTGGTTCAACGGACTTCCTGGATGCAAATAAGGCGGTTGTCTCGGCTTGCAGACGGCACTTGCGAACAACTTATCATGGTCTCCCTCAATGGTGTTCTCTGTCGAACACACTTTGCAAAACCACAACGTTCGAGATATCGTTGATGTCACCGCAAGGGGGAAGGAATTCAAACAGTTACTACCTCCATTTTTTGTACACAAGGCCAGTATATCAAAATTACAATTTGCAAAAGGCCACTAACACTAATCGAGGCAAAATTGATGGGGGTTGCCTCGTACTAGCAACCAAGGACATTAATATAACCTTGCATGCTTGCGGAAGTGAGAAGGTTTGTTTGCATGGCGCTGCATTAATCAAGCGATGAGGAGTGAGATGGTTAGCTCTTTGGGCTTTGGAGAAAAAAATATGCATTAATTGACATGTCAAACGAGGATTTGTATCGATTAATCCCGCGAAGGAAAACCCCCCTTTCTTTTTTAACACTATTACTCCTAGTACGTACGTACTTATCCTGTTTGGGTCTAGGCGTTGCATTGCCATACTTCGCCACACATTTTTGCCAAGCTTTCCTAAAGCTTTCAAATGACTAGCAAGATGCCCATGCATTGCATGGAACATCAAGATGCATTATTTTACAAAACACCTGTTGTGATTGACCCATGCAAGAGTAATCCCATGTGTAAAAACTAATGATATCTCAAGAATTTTATCGGAAAATGGTATCTCGAGAATTTCATCGAAAAAATGATATCTCGAGAAAGATGAGAGATAAGGTGAGGAGGAGTGGGGTGTGGTGGTGACTGGTGGTCGGACTAGGCGGAGGCATGGGGATGGACGGTGCCGACAGCGGCCACCATGCCAGATTGTTCCAGAGACTTCCTTTTTAATTGCTCAGCAAGTGGTTGTGGGAGATAAGGATGAACGAGGCAAGGCCTTATCTGTAAATGTGGAGAGAGGTGCGGGTTTTTTTGTAAAATTGTCATAGTTTCCTTTCTATCCGCCAGATGTAGATCTGACGGTCTATATTATAAGATGGCAGGCACACCATCATCACCAACTCGGTTTTTTATAAGAGTAGAGAAAAGGAGGTACACTTGCGCACGGCTGTCGCGGTCGCACCGCACCCTCACACGGTCGCTCCTACACGCCGCGGTCGCATCACACCCTCACACAGTCGCTCCTACACGCCGCAAACTGAACCAAGGGAACACACCCTCACTGACACGTGCTACCGCTGACAGATATTTTTTGTTCATACATTATATTTATCCAACACACATGTTGGGGTGGATCCGTACGACCCATGTGGTGGTCTATTGGGGCAGAAGAAGAGGTGAGGAAGAAGGGTTAAGAGACGTAGGATATTCATCCAACCGCCTGAAATGGTAGACTGGCCAAAATGTTAAAGTCAGGCGACTTGCATAACAATATAGGTTTTTACACAGCAAAAGATCACCCTAAAAAATACAAAGCAACAGATCCCTAAAAACAACAACATAAAGAAAAACTATCACTGCTCACTGAACGAGACGGCCTCGTCGTCTTTGGCTGCCCGCACAAACCAGCCATAGCTACCGACGTGTGTCTCCGCACCATGGTTTTCCTCGGCCTCCAGCTACTCGTTCACGCGGAGCGTGCAGGCGCTCTGCACGGACGAGAGCACCACCTGGTTCAAGTAAAGGACATCCGGTTCCGCCTGCAGGAGGGCCTCAATGGCAACGGCATTCGCGCGCTCCACGTCGAGTTGAGCCTCCGCTGCCCAGTTCATGTCCAGGACATCCGGTTCCGCCTGCAGGAGGGCCTCGATGGTAGCGGCATCCATGCGCTCTGCCTTGAGTTGAGCCTCTGCCACCCGGTTCAAGTCCAAGACGTCTGGTTTCTCCTGCAGGAGGACCTCGATGGCAGCGGCATCAGCACGCTCGGCGTCGAGTTGAGCCTCCGCCACATGGTTCACATCCACGACATCCGGTTCCGCCTGCAGGAGAGCCTCGATGGCAGCGGCATGCACACGCTCCACGTTGAGTTGAGCCTCTGCCTCCCGGTCCTCCTTTAGTATTGCAAGGTTGAACTGCTAGTCTGCCTGCACCATGGGGGACCTAGACGTCGGCACGAAGTCAACGTCCATCGTCTCATTCCCATTGGGGGCCTTCTGCGCCGTGACCTCCGCCATGAACATTGGATCGGCTTCCTCCTCCTCGTAGCTGGGCTCGAGAGAACTCGTGGATTGGCTGCAAAGCGAGCTTGCGAACGGAGGTCTGTGGCACCGACCGCCGCCATGATTTCTGCGCGGTGCTCCGGCGTGAGCATCTTGTAGTATGTGATCTTGCGGCGCACCATGGATTTCCGACGAACTAGGGGACGCTTGATGCGGGCTAGGGGATCGAAAGGTGGGGGAACGGGCTGGAGAGAAGGTGTGGTTTTGGGGCAGTGGCTGCTGTAGGCCGAGCAGCGAAGGTTCTGTTGTGAAAAGTGGTTCCTGTGATGGCCGGTCAATCGGTTTTGACTATGCATCGCTCTTGTCGCATTCGCATTGCACCCCGGCACGCTGGACCCTCCACGTCGTTCACCGAATGGAACACGCTTTGTCTTGCATTTTCGCTCGCTTGTGGGACCGCAATTGAGAGCAAACCGACGTCCCTCCCTGAAAGTGCTATTTATCGACTAGAGGGGGGTGAATAGGTGATTTTTATGAAAGTCTTCAAAACACGGGGGCTTTGAAGACAAACAGTAGAAATGAACCTATTGATATGCAGTGGAAGGAAGACTACACTAGACAAGCCATAGTCAAGTAAGCAATGAAGTGAAAGCACGAAGACTATCAGCAGCTAGGTAGTATGGATCAAGATGGAAGAAAGTATGAAACCAGTCAACAATAGTCTTCACACAGTGAAGTCAATCATATCATGCAAGTAGGCAATGAATTCACGAAGACAAACTGTAAGTAAAGAGAGAGGTAAGGATAGAACTAGTTGCTTGGTGAGGACATGTATTTGTTGGATCAGTTCCAGTTGTTGTGACAACTGTACGTCTGGTTAGGGAGGTTGAGATTCAACTCAGAAGACCGCGTCTTCACCTTATTCCCCTTGAGCTAAGGACACACAGTCCTCGCCCAATCACTCTGGTAAGTCTTCAAGGTAGACTTCCAAACCTTCACAGACTTCATTCACTGGCAATCCATAATGACCCTTGGATGTTCAGAACGCGACGCCTAACCGGCTAGAGGATTCACAGTCCTCAAGTGTAATAAGTCTTCAGATCATACAGATAGAAAGACTTCAGTGATGCCTAACACTCTTTGGCTCTGGGTGTTTATGGCTTTTTCCTCGCAAGGATTTCTCTCTCAGAGGCTTCAAGGTGGGTTGCTATCAAACGAAAAAAGCCATGCACTAACTCTGAGCAGCCACCAATTTATGGTGTAGGGGGTAGGCTATTTATAGCCACTAGGCAACCCGACCTGATTTGTCCGAAATGACCATGGGTCACTAAGGAACTGACACGTGTTCCAACGGTCAGATTTCAAACACACGCGACTGCTTAACTTGGGCTACAAGTAAAGCTGACTCATCCAACTCTGGATAAGATTTGCTCTCACTGTCTTCACTCAAAGACTTAGGATTTGGTTGAGCATCACTTTAGTCACTCTGACTTTGTTCACTGGGACCCCACTTAATAGTACGCTGGTTCCTATGACTAAACAAAGAAGAAAAGGAAACTACGAAACAACTATGTCTTCGCACTCCATAGTCTTCACGTGAATGTCTTCTCGAGTCACAGTCTTCGTTGTGAATATCTTCACATACCACCATTGTCTTCAATGTCTTCGCACATTTTAGGGGTCATCTCCGGTAGGTAAACCGAATCAATGAGGGACTACTACCTGTGTTATCCTACAGTTCTCACAAACACATTAGTACCTCAACCAGGTTTGTCGTCAATACTCCAAAACCAACTAGGGGTAGCACTAGATGCACATACAATCTCCCCCCTTTTGGTGATTGATGACAAACTGGTTGAAGTTTTCAACAGGGACAAAAGTGTGTGAAATTGTAAAGGATTATTGTATTGTCTTCATAAGTAGCAAAAGGCTCCCCCTGAAGATGTGCATGTAAGTATTTTGCTTTTGAATGCAAATGCACATGGCAGGTTGTACTTGTGGAGATCCTCTTCAACATATGAAGACAATTCATCATGCATGAAAAGATGTAATGCAGATAATGACATGCATAATGATAAATGGACGTCTGCAAAATGACTTCGCGCGGAATTTATCGTCGCACATGCGGAATATATCATCGCATCACATAGTTGACAGAAAAGGTAGCAGACGACCATCAAGTTTAAGTGTTACAACTCAAAAGAAACAAATGTATCTAAAGCGAGAGTTGTAAGAACTTGACAAAAGAATGGCAACCACCCTTATGGACCCGCTTGAAGACTATCAACCCATATGCTTCTCCCCCTTTTGGCAGTGAGGACCAAAAAGGTTTGAAGACATAGAGCTTATACTCGTTCCCATGAGGAGTAGGCGAAACAGCAGGGTCGTTGTTGAGGTCTAGTAGTGTAGAAGAACTTGGTGCAGTGTCGATTTGAGGCGAAGTTGTAGTTGGTGAAGTAGCATCATCTTCGTCATCAATAACTCTAGCATTGACAGTTGCAGCTGAGGATGAGTAGTCAGAGTCTTCAAGTGAGGGAGTCCGACGCAAGTGAACGTTCCTGGGAGGAGTGGAATCAAACTTGAATCTCTCAGTGAAGCCATCTTGTTGAAGATCATCTTCAGAGCTCAGCAATGTCAGACTCTTCCAGGACCGCTGACAGGTTTCATGAGTGACAAATGCATTCTTGGTGGCAAGGTTGCAAATGCGATTAACATCCACCAAGAGGCTCTGCATTTGACACTTGAGCCAGTCATTATGCTTATCCTGTTTTTGATGTAGGGCGACGAGAAGATCTCAGTCATTGAGAATACGAGATTGCTTCCGAGGCCTTTGGGCAATTGTGCTTTCAGTGGCTTTAGTATGTGCACGAGGTGCATGTATATTTCCAGCCAAAGGATAAACAAGAGAGGCAGCAAGAACTTCTTCTATGGGTTGAGTGAAGCTTTGGTGATTGGCATTGTGAAGATATAGTGGCTCCTTGGCAGGTTCAGGGTAGATGGCGTCGACAGACATATCAACCTCTGGCAGGAAGACGAGATGATTGCGCGCCGAGGGCTAATAGTTGATAGAGATGAGGCGCATTACCCATGGAGCATAAAATTTCAGACCAAATAGATCAGAGCCAGATGCAGCCAATTGCCTGATGAAGAATTTTTGAGCATTCAAGTAGATGCCATTGAAGATATAGAAAACCAATGTCTTCATTGCTCCTTCAAGCTTCGATGTAGGAGAATGTCCTTTGACATGCCATAGAGTTCGCCTAATAATATGATAAATAGTGCGGGGCAAATACTCTAGGTCTTCAACAAAGAACTCCTTTGGATATTCAGCGTCTTGTGGCAGTGGCTTCATCATGCTCAGCATTTGGCTCATGTTTGGCTCTGGCTTCTGGAAGATGCTATCCAAAGCATTATGGTGCAGCTGACAACCTGGTTCGTAGTGTTCACCAGGAGTGGGCGGGGCAGTAAGCTCAATTATATCTTGGGCTTTGGCTTCATGGCGTACATCGCCTGTCATCCACTCAAGGATCCAAGTCTTTGGATCCCTGTAGTAGCCGCGAATGTGGAGAGTTGCATAGAATTGTAGCAGAAGCTCTTCATTCCAATGCTCTCTATCGGTCACAAACTATAGAAGTCCAGCATCTCTGAAGCAGTCAAGGGCTTCTTCCAGGCAAGGCAGGCCAGCCATGGCTTCGCAGTCTAGACGCATATGGGGGAAAATGTGCCCCTGATTGTATAGTATGCAGGAAGAGTAACTGTGCTGCTGATAACTCCAGAACCTATCAGATGATATTCTTGGCTTGGAATCTGGGTTCTTGGCGCTATCAAAGAAGGTGTTGTGTGCAATGAAACCATTCACATTAAACGATCCTGGTGAAGTTGCAGTACCTGGGAACCTTGGCAGCCTTGGCTTTGGCTTCTGGACCTGAGGCCTGTGCTCCACATGATAGTCAAATTGAGGTCCTGGAGCAGGAAGAGGAACCAGAATAGGCCAACAAACCATGAAAGGATGGCCGCGATAGAATGCCAGCTCAATTTTATGAGGTCTTGGAGTTGGTACAAGAGTGTCGGTATTGACATGGGCTTGAAGTTGCACAATGGTTTCAGGTGCAACATTGATTTCAGGGGTAGTATTGGCTTCAGGCACCGTATTCACTTCAGGCGCCACATGAGCTTCAGCCATGACAACGTCATTGGCTTCAGTGTTGTTGTTTGTGGCCGCCTCATTATTTTCAACCTCCACTTGAGTAGCTGGAGGGTCTGGCACAAACTCGTTCTTCTCGAGAACATTTTCTTAGTTGGTAGGGGGTGTGGCAACTCGCTCTTCTTCTTGATGGGGTTCTGGTGGTTCTTGTTGATCATCAGCTGATGCAGCCGAAATGTCTTCAGCAGCTTTTGCTTCGGACTCAAAGACGTTCATAGTTGGAGTGGCGTCAGGGAACACTTGTCGTTCCACTGAGTTGTGTTGCTCTTCTCCTTCTGGAACGCTCGATGGAGTGACTTGTGGCCTTGGTCCTTTGAGAAGCCTGCAGAGTGCGGGAGATGCCTTTGGAGAGGGAGTCGGCTGGACCACAAAGTCATCATCTTCAAGCACCGGAGTGGTGGCTTGAGGTGGGGGAGTACTTGGGGACTCTTTGCTGGGGAACGTAGTAATTTCGAAATTTCCCTACGCACACGCAGGATCATGGTGATGCATAGCAACGAGAGGCGAGAGTGTTGTCCATGTACCCTTGTAGACCATTAAGCAGAAGCGTTATGACAACGCGGTTGATGTAGTCGTACGTCTTCACGATCGACCGGTCCTTAGTACCGAACATACGGCTCCTCCGCGTTCAGCACACGTTTAGCTCGGTGATGTCCCGCGAACTCACGATCCAGTAGAGCTCGGGGAAGAGTTTCGTCAGCACGAAGGCGTGGTGACAATGTTGATGAAGCTACTGCAGCAGGGCTTCGCCTAAACACCGCGACAGTATGACCGAGGTGGATTATGGTGGAGGGGGGCATCGCACACGGCTGGGAGAGATCTTTGTGACCAACTTGTGTGTCTAGAGGTGCCCCTACCCCTGTATATAAGGAGTAAGGGGGAGGCCTACCGGCCCTTGTTGGTGCGCCAGGAGGAGGAATCCTCCTCCTAGTAGGAGTAGGATTCCTCCCTTTCCTACTCCTACTAGGAGGGGGAAAGGAAGGGGAAGAAAGAGAGGGAAAGGGGGCACCGCCCCCTTCTCCTAGTCCAATTCGGACTAGAGTGAGGGGGCGTGCTGCCTACCCTAGGCCGGCCCCTCTCTCTTTCCCTTATGGCCCAACAAGGCCCATTAGCCCCCGGGGGGTTCCGGTAACCCCTCCGGTACTCCGGTAAAATCCCAATTTTACCCAGAACTCTTCCAATGTCCAAATGTAGGCTTCCAATATATCAATCTTTATGTCTCAACCATTTCGAGACTCCTCGTCATGTCCGTGATCATATCCAGTTACGTTGTGACATTTATACAACACCTTTATAATCACCCAGTTACGTTGTGACATTTGGTAGCACATAAAGTGTTCCTCTGGTATTCGGGAGTTGCATAATCTCATAGTCATAAGAACATGTATATGTCATGAAGAAAGCAATAGCAGTAAACAAAAATGATCAAGTGCTAAGCTAACGGAATGGGTCAAGTCAATCACATCATTCTCCTAATGATGTGATCCCATTTGATCAAATGACAACTCATGTCTATGGTTGGGAAACTTAACATCTTTGATCAATGAGCTAGTCAAGTAGAGGCACACTAGTGACACTATGTTTGTCTATGTATTCACACATGTATTATGTTTCCGGTTAATACAATTCTAGCATGAATAATAAAAATTTATCATGAAATAAGGAAATAAATAATAACTTTATTATTGCCTTTAGGGCATATTTCCTTCAGTCTCCCACTTGCACTAGAGTCAATAATCTAGATTACACAATATTGATTCTAACACCATGGAGCCTTGGTGTTGATCATGTTTTGCTCGTGGAAGAGGCTTAGTCAACGGGTCTGCAACATTTAGATCCGTGTGTATCTTGCAAATCTATATGTCTCCCACCTGGACTTGATCCCGGATGGAGTTCAAGCGTCTCTTGATGTGCTTGGTTCTCTTGTGAAATCTGGATTCCTTTGCCAAGGCAATTGCACTAGTATTGTCACAAAAGATTTTCATTGGACCCGATGCACTAGGTATGACACCAAGATCAGATATGAACTCCTTCATCCAGACTCCTTCATTCGTTGCTTCTGAAGCACCAATGTACTCCGCTTCACATGTAGATCCCGCCACGATGCTCTGTTTAGAACTGCTCCAACTGACAGCTCCACCGTTTAATATAAACACGTATCCGGTTTGTGATTTAGAATCGTTCGGATCAGTGTCAAAGCTTGCATCAACGTAACCATTTATGTTGAGCTCTTTGTCACCTCCATAAACGAGAAACATATCCTTGGTCCTTTTCAGGTACTTCAGGATGTTCTTGACCACTGTCGAGTGATCCACTCCTGGATTACTTTGGTACCTCCCTGCTAGACTAATGTCAAGGCACACATCAGGTCTCGTACACAGCATTGCATACATAAAAGAGCCTATGGCTAAAGCAGAGGGAACACTTTTCATTTTCTCTCTATCTTCTGTAGTGGTTGGGCATTGAGTCTTACTCAACTTCACACCTTGTAATGCAGGAAAGAACCCTTTCTTAGCTTGATCCATTTTGAACTTCTTCAAAACTTTATCAAGGCATGTGCTTTGTGAAAGTCCAATTAAGCATCTTGATCTATCTCTATAGATCTTGATGCCCAATATATAAGCAGCTTCGCCGAGGTCTTTTATTGAAAAACTCTTATTCAAGTATCCTTTTATGCTATCCAGAAATTCTATATCATTTCCAATCAACAATATGTCATCCACATATAATATTAGAAATGCTACAGAGCTCCCACTCACTTTCTTGTAAATACAGGCTTCTCCAAAAGTCTATATAAAACCATATGCTTTGATCACACTATCAAAACATTTATTCCAACTCTGAGAGGCTTGCACCAGTCCATAAATGGATCGCTGAAGCTTGCCCACTTTTTTAGCTCCCTTTGGATCGATAAAACCTTCAGGTTGCATCATATACAACTCTTATTCCAAAAATCCATTCAGGAATGCAGTCTTGACATCCATTTGCCAAATTTCATAATCATAAAATGCGGCAATTGCTAACATGATTCGGACGGACTTAAGCATCACTACGGGTGAGAAGGTCTCATCGTAGTCAATTCCTTGAACTCGTCGAAAACCTTTCGCAACAAGTCGAGCTTTGTAGACAGTAACATTACCGTCAGCGTCTGTCTTCTTCTTGAAGATCCATTTATTCTCAATGGCTTGCCGATCATCGGGCAAGTCAACCAAAGTCCACACTTTGTTCTCATACAGGGATCCCATCTCAGATTTCATGGCCTCAAGCCATTTTGCGGAATCTGGGCTCATCATCGCTTCCTCATAGTTCATAGGTTCGTCATGGTCAAGTAACATGACCTCCAAAAATGGATTACCATACCACTCTGGTGCGGATCTCACTCTGGTTGACCTACGAGGTTCGGTAGTAACTTGATCTGAAGTTTCATGATCATCATCATTAGCTTCCTTACTAATTGGTGTAGATGTCACAGGAACCGGTTTCTGTGATGAACTACTTTCCAATAAGGGAGCAGGTACAGTTACCTCATCAAGTTCTACTTTCCTCCACTCACTTCTTTTGAGAGAAACTCCTTCTCTAGAAAGGATCCATTCTTAGCAACGAATGTCTTGCCTTCGGATCTGTGATAGAAGGTGTACCCAACAGTTTCCTTTGGGTATCCTATGAAGACACATTTCTCCAATTTGGGTTTGAGCTTATCAAGTTGAAGCTTTTTCACATAAGTATCGCAGCCCCAAACTTTATGAAATGACAACTTTGGTTTCTTGCCAAACCATAGTTCATAAGGCGTCGTCTCAACGGATTTTGATGGTGCCCTATCTAACGTGAATGCAGCCGTCTCTAAAGAATAACCCCAAAACGATAGCGGTAAATCAGTAAGAGACATCATAGATCGCACCATATCTAGTAAAGTATGATTATGATGTTCGGACACACCATTACGCTGTGGTGTTCCGGGTGGCGTGAGTTGCGAAACTATTCCGCATTGTTTCAACTATAGGCCAAACTCGTAACTCAAATATTCTCCTCCACGATCAGATCGTAGAAACTTTATTTTCTTTTATGATGATTTTCCACTTCACTCTGAAATTCTTTGAACTTTTGAAATGTTTCTGACTTATGTTTCATTATGTAGATATACGCATATCTGCTCAAATCATCTGTGAAGGTGAAAAAATAACAATACCCACCGCGAGCCTCAATATTCATCAGACCACATACATTAGGATGTATGATTTCCAACAAATCTGTTGCTCGCTCCATAGTTCTGGAGAGCGGCGTTTTAGTCATCTTGCCCATAAGTCACGGTTCGCAAGTACCAAGTGATTCCAAAAGTCCATCAGTATGGAGTTTCTTCATGCGCTTTATACCCATATGACCCAAACGGCAGTGCCACAAATATGTTACACTATCATTATCAAATTTGCATCTTTCGGGTTCAACATTATGAATATGTGTATCACTACTATCAAGATTTAACAAAAATAGACCACTCTTCAAGGGTGCATGACCATAAAAGATATTACTCATATAAATAGAACAACCATTATTCTCAGATTTAAATGAATAACCGTCTCACATCAAACAAGATCCAGATATAATGTTCACGCTTAACACTGGCATCAAATAACAATTATTTAGGTCTAAAACTAATCCCGAAGGTAGATGTAGAGGCAGCGTGCCGACGGCGATCAAATCGACTTTGGAACCATTTCCCACGCGCATCGTCACCTCGTCCTTAGCCAGTCTTCACTTAATCCGTAGTCCCTATTTTGACTTGCAAATATTAGCATCAGAACTAGTATCAAATACCCAGGTGCTAGTGTGAGCTCTTGTAAGCTGCACATCAATAATTTGTATATCACATATACCTATGTTCACCTTGCCATCCTTCTTATCCGCCAAATACTTAGGGCAGTTCCGCTTCTAGTGACCAGTCTGTTTGTAGTAGAAGCACTCAGTCTCAGGCTTAGGTCCAGACTTGGGTTTCTTCTCCTGAGCAGCAATTTTTTTGCCGTTCTTCTTGAAGTTCCCCTTCTTCTTCCCTTTACCGTTTTCTTAAAACTGGTGGTTTTGTTAACCATCAACACTTGATGCTCCTTTTTGATTTCTACCTCCGCAGCCTTTAGCATCGCGAAGAGCTCGGGAATTGTCTTATTCATCCCTTGCATATTATAGTTCATCACGAAGCTTTTATAGCTTGGTGGCCTTGATTGAAGAACTCTTTCAATGACACTATCAACAGGAAGATTAACTCCCAATTCAGTCAAGTCATTATGATACCCAGCCATTTTGAGTATATGCTCATTGACAGAACTATTCTCCTCCATCTTGTAGCTATAGAACTTATTGGAGACTTCATATCTCTCAATCCGGGCATTTGCTTGAAATATTAACTTCAACTCCTAGAAAATCTCATATGCTCCATGATGTTCAAAACATCGTTGAAGTCCCGGTCCTAAGCTGTAAAGCATGGCACACTGAACTATCGAGTAGTCATCAGCTTTGCTCTACGAGACGTTCATAACATCTGGTGTTGCTCCTGCGGCAGGTTTAGCACTTAGTGGTGCTGCCAGGACGTAATTCTTCTGTGCAGCAATGAGGATAATCCTCAAGTTACGGACCCAGTCCATGTAATTGCTACCATCATCTTTCAACTTTGCTTTCTCAAGGAACGCATTAAAATTCAATGGAACAACAGCACGGGCCATCTATCTATAACAACATAGATAAGCAAAATACTATCAGGTACTAAGTTCATGATAAATTTAAGTTCAACTAATCATATTACTTAAGAACTCCCACTTAGATAGACATCCCTCTAATCATCTAAGTGATCACGTGATCCATATCAACTAAACCATAACCGATCATCACATGAAATGCAGTAGTTTTCAATGGTGAACATCACTATGTTGATCATATCTACTATATGATTCACTTTCGACCTTTTGATCTTAGTGTTTCGAGGCCATATCTGCATATGCTAGGCTCGTCAAGTTTAACCCGAGTATTCTGCGTGTGCAAAACTGGCTTGCACCCGTTGTAGATGGACGTAGAGCTTATCACACCCGATCATCACGTGGTGTCTCGGCACGACAAACTTTGGCAACGGTGCATACTCAGGGAGAACACTTTTATCTTGAAATTTACTGAGAGATCATCTTATAATGCTACCATCAAACAAAGCAGAATAAGACGCATAAATGATAAACATCACATGCAATCAATATAAGTGATATGATATGGCCATCATCATCTTCTGCTTGTGATCTCCATCTCCGAAGCACCGTCATGATCACCATCGTCACCAGCGCGACACCTTGATCTCCATCGTAGCATCGTTGTCGTCTCGCCAACTATTGCTTCTACGACTATCGCTACCGCTTAGTGATAAAGTAAAGCAATTACAGGGCAATTTCATTGCATACAATAAAGCGACAACCATATGGCTCCTGCCAGTTGCTACCTCTTGAGCTTGCGTTGGATTTCCCCGAAGAGGAAGGGATGATGCAGCAGAGTAGTGTAAGTATTTCCCTCAGTTTTTGAGAACCAAGGAATCAATCCAGTAGGAGGCCACGCTCAAGTCCCTCGTACCTGCACAAAACGATAGCTACTTGCAACCAACGCGATTAGGGGTTGTCAATCCCTTCACAGTCACTTACGAGAGTGAGATCTGATAGATATAATATTTTTGGTATTTTTTTGGTATAGACATGCAAAGTAAAAAGTAAAAGGCAAAGTAAAAAAGCAAAACAAGATTTAAGTGATGGAGATTGATATGATGAGAATAGACCCGGGGACCATAGGTTTCACTAGTGGCTTCTCTCAAGAGCATAAGTATTCTACGGTAGGTGAACAAATTACTGTTCAGCAATTGACAGAATTGAGCATAGTTATGAGAATATATAGGCATGATCATGTATATATGCATGACATCCGTGACAAGTAGACCGAAACGATTCTGCATCTACTACTATTACTCCACTCATTGACCGCTATCCAGCATGCATGTAGAGTATTAAGTTAAAAACAGAGTAACGCTTTAAGCAAGATGACATGATGTAGAGAGATAAATTCATGCAATATGAAATAAACCCCATCTTGTTATCCTTGATGGCAACGATACAATACGTGCCTTGCTGCCCCTTCTGTCACTGGGAAAGGACACCGCAAGATCGAACCCAAAGCTAAGCACTTATCCCATGGCAAGAACTACCAATCTAGTTGGCCAAACCAAACGGATAATTCAAAGAGACTTGCAAAGATAACCAATCATACATAAAAGAATTAAGAGAAGATTCAAATATTATTCATAGATAGACTTGATCATAAACCCACAATTCATCAGTCTCAACAAACACACCGCAAAAAGAAGATTACATCGAATAGATCTCCACAAGAGAGGGGGAGAACTTTGTATTGAGATCCAAAAAGAGAGAAGAAGCCATCTAGCTACTAACTATGGACCCGAAGGTCTGAGGTAAACTAATCACACTTCATCGAAGAGGCTATGATGATGTAGAAGCCCTCCGTGATGACAGCCCTCTCTGGCGGAGCTCCGGAACAGGCCCCAAGATGGGATCTCGTGGATATAGAAAGTTGCGGCGGTGGAATTAGGTTTTTGGCTCCCCTTCTGTTCGTTTGGGGGTACGTAGGTATATATAGGAGGAAGAAGTACGTCAGTGGAGCACCGAGGGGGCCACGAGGCAGGGGGCGCGCCCGGGGGGGGGGGGCGCCCCCCACCCTGGTGACCGCCTCTCTGATGCCTTGGCGTAGGGTCCAAGTCTCCTGGATCACGTTCGGTGAGAAAATCATGTTCCCGAAGGTTTCATTCCGTTTGGACTCCGTTTGCTATTCCATTTCTTCGAAACACTGAAATAGGCAAACAAACAGCAATTCTGGGCTGGGCCTTCGGTTAATAGGTTAGTGCAAAAAATAATATAAAAGTGGAAAATAAAGCCCAATATAGTCCAAAATAGTATATAATATAGCATGGAGCAATCAAAAATTATAGATACGTTGGAGACGTATCACCAGTTGCCGATAACTCCGTTACAAAACATGATCATATCATACAATAAATATAGCATCATGTCTTTACCATATCACATCACAACATGCCCTGCAAAAACAAGTTAGACGTCCTCTACTTTGTTGTTGCAAGTTTTACGTGGCTGCTACGGGCTGAGCAAGAACAATTCTTACCTACGCATCAAAACCACAACGATAGTTCATCAAATTAGTGTTGTTTTAACCTTCTCAAGGACCGGGCGTAGCCACACTCGGTTCAACTGAAGTTGGAGAAACTGACACCCGCTAGCCACCTATGTGCAAAGCACGTCGGTAGAACTAGTCTCGCGTAAGAGTACGGGTAATGTCGGTCCGGGCCGCTTCATCCAACAATACCACCGAACCAAAGTATGACATGCTGGTAAGGAGTATGACTTGTATCACCCACAACTCACTTGTGTTCTACTCGTGCATATAACATCTACGCATAAAACCTGGCTCTGATGCCACTGCTGGGGAACATAGTAATTTCAAAATTTCCCTACGCACATGCAGGATCATGGTGATGCATAGATACGAGAGGGGAGAGTGTTGTCCCCCTACCCTCGTTAACCGTTAAGCGGAAGCGTTATGACAACGCGGTTGATGTAGTCGTACGTCTTCACGATCGACCGATCCTTAGTACCGAACGTACGGCACCTCCGCGTTCAGCACACGTTCAGCTCGGTGACGTCCCGCGAACTCATGATCCAGTAGAGCTTGGGGAAGAGTTTCGTCAGCACGACGGCGTGGTGACGATGTTGATGAAGCTATCGTAGCAGGGCTTCGCCTAAACACCGCTACAGTATGACCGAGGTGGATTATGGTGGAGAGGGGCACCGCACCCGGCTGGGAGAGATCTTTGTGATAAACTTGTGTGTCTAGAGGTGCCCCCCTACCCCTGTATATAAAAGAGCAAGGGGGAGGCCGGTCGTCCCTTGTTGGTGCGCCAGGAGGAGGAATCCTCCTCCTAGTAGGAGTAGGATTCCTCCCTTTCCTACTCCTACTAGGAGCGGGAAAGGAAGGGGAAGAAAGAGAAGGAAAGGGGGGCTCCACCCCCCCTTCTCCTAGTCCCATTCGGACCAGAGGGAGCGGGAGCGCTTCCTGCCCTAGGCTGGCCTCTCTCTCTTTCCCTTCTGGCCCAACAAGGCCCATTATCCCCCGGGGGGTTCACGTAACCCCTCTAGTACTCCGGTAAAATCCCAATTTTACCCGGTAGTCTTCCGATGTCCAAATGTAGGCTTCCAATATATCAATCTTTATGTCTTGACCATTTCGAGACTCCTTGTCATGTTCGTGATCATATCCAGGACTCCGAACTACCTTTGGTACATCAAAACATATAAACTCATAAAACCGATCGTCACAGAACTTTAAGCGTGCGGACCCTACGGGTTCGAGAACTATGTAGACATGACCGAGACATGTCTCCGGTCAATAACCAATAGCTGAACCTGGATCCTCGTATTGGTTCCTACATATTCTACGAAGATCTTTATCAGTCAAACCGCATGACACTATACGTTGTTCTCTTTGTCATCAGATGTTACTTGCCCGAGATTCAATCGTCGGTATCCCAATACCTAGTTCAATCTTGTTACCGGCAAGTCTCTTTACTCGTTCCGTAATGCACTATCCCGCAACTAACTCATTAGTTGTATTGCTTGCAAGGCTTATAGTGATGTGTATTACCGAGAGGGCCCAGAGATACCTCTCCGACAATCGTAGTGACAAATCCTAATCTTGATCTGTGCCAACTCAACAAGTACCATCGGAGACACTTGTAGAGCACCTTTATAATCATCCAGTTATGTTGTGACGTTTGGTAGCACACAAAGTGTTCCTCTGGTATTTGGGAGTTGCATAATCTCATAGTCATAAGAACATGTATAAGTCATGAACAAAGCAATACCAGTAAACAAAACTGATCAAGTGCTAAGCTAACAGAATGGGTCAAGTCAGTCACATCATTCCCCTAATGATGTGATCCCATTTGATCAAATGACAACTCATGTCTATGGTTAGGAAACTTAACCATCTTTGATCAATGAGCTAGTCAAGTAGAGGCACGCTAGTGACACTATGTTTGTCTATGTATTCACACATGTATTATGTTTCCGGTTAATACAATTCTAGCATGAATAATAAACATTTATCATGAAATAAGGAAATAAATAATAACTTTATTATTGCCTCTAGGGCATATTTCCTTCACTCTTGATGGGGGGAGTCTTGAGGGCGATCAACCCATGAATCATCCTGAGCAATTGGCCTCAGAGGACGACCAATGCTGATGAGTTCGTTGTTCGTGAGAACAGGCGATGATACCATTTGGTGCTCAATCTGAGGACGGACTTCACCATCTTCTACATTGTCGAGATGACCAATGTCTTCAGCTTCAGTAGCTAGAATGTCTTCAGCTTCAGGAGCCTCTGTGGAAGCAGGCTCATGAACTATTAACTGATTCTCTCAGTGTTCGGACGCAGGACAAGCAACTGAGATTGGCTCGACGACAAGGGGCTCTGTGGGAGCAACCCGATCTTTCTTCTTTTTCTTCCTCTTCTTGGTCGGTGGAGCATCGTTAGTGGTGTTCTTGTTCTCGCGCTTTCGAGCTTCGGCTTCAGCTGCCCTTGTTTTCTTGAGTTCGGAAGCAGCTGTGGGGACCGTAGGCTTCATGCCTGTCATGCTGGCGGGGAAGACAATGCGAAGTTCTTCCTGCCTTGATGCTTTAGCTTGGGCCATAGAAGGCATCTTCTTCTTCTTGGCAGCCATTCTGGGGTCGATGCTAGGGCACCCCTGTGACTTATGCTTCTCAGCCTCATTATATGCTTGCACACTCTTCTCAGCAAAATATTTCATTCTTTCCCTTGAACCTTTTGCTTCCTGGTGTTTCTGGTGAAACTGCTCCTTGAGCTCATGCAGCGTCTGCTTGAAGCTTTGACCGTCAACCACGCTGAGATTTGCCATGTTCCTCTTGAACTGAGATTTCTCATGATCAATCTTATTCTTCAGTTTAACAATCTTCTGAGCCAGAGCTAGCTCAGTAGCAATGGCACTATGGAAAGAGACACTGATGCCAATTGGAAGCTCAAGATCATCGAGGTTGATGTTGGGGTTCTCAAACCATTCATCAATAAAATTGTTCAAGATGTCCATGTCAAAAAGGGGTAGATCATTGAAGATCTCCGTCTCTTCCTTTCTCTTTATCAACAGCTCAAGAGCATCATTGCCAAGATCATCATCACTTGACAGATCAATGGCTTCATTTTCGTTCATCAAAACGGCAGCCGGGGTTAGTGCTTGACCAGAAATCTGGATGGGCTTCTTCTTCTTCTCAGTCTTGGAGATGCGAGAGAGATCTTCAGACTGCACACTGGCTTCAAGAGGTGCAGTGGCCAGAGGCTTCGCACGCGAAGTTTTTGCTGCAGTGGAGGGCTTTGAAGCCTTTGGTTTCTTCTGCTTCTGTGGCTTGGGAGGAGCAGGCGCTTCATCAGAATTAGTGTCGTCTGCAGAGTGAGCCATCGCAGCCCCTTGGACAACAATGTGAGAGATGAGACCTTCAAGGTTGTAGAAGGGGCCAACTTCATTGGGTTCGGCCTCACGTGTCCCATCAGACCGTGGAGCAGATGGACCAGGGTTGAAGTTGAGGCCAAACTGCTTCTTGTTTTTCTTGGCAAATTCCTTGGCAAACTGAAAATTGCGCTTGAACAGATTGTCGTCGCGACACCATAACAAGTTGGATGGGTCGGCAGCTTAAGGTTGAGGTCCTCAAACCATGCAAGGGTAGAAGCCTTGAGCAATATCTTTGGGCTTGGACTTGGGCTGCAGACCTTTGTATATGATATCTCCCCATGGTCGCTTGATGGCATTCTTCTCAGCATACTCAGTAGTGACGAATCTGTATCTGTACCATTCCTCTGCCCAATATCTTCGAATCCACTGGATTCGGGTCTTGCATTCACCATAGGTTTCTTATGGGTCAGTCTTGTACATTTCATATAGATCGGGTGGCAAATCTTTGGATGTATTCCTACGGTGCTGTCTGACGCCCTTCCTGGCTGATTTCTCTGTCTTCATGAAGTGCAAACTGAATGGCTTCAGAACTTGCAAAGGCTTCCGTCTGCTGGTCAGACAGGAGCTTGCTTCGGGAGAATTGATATGACGCTGTAAGAACTCTGCAAATAAATGCAGACTATGAGAACCAAGGGATTTTCCCACGGACATGTACATGTGACAGCATTAGAGATGCGAGGGAAGGGGAAGATGTCATATGCATTCTTAGAAGATTTTGAAGATAAATCAGTTTGAAGACATTGACCTCATGACGCGAAGACATTCACTTATATGTTGAGAGTTGGTTCCAGATTTGTACGAATCCAAGAATAGGTACAAGTGAGGAATCTAACTACTTTGTGAAGCATAAGTGAATATACTAGGCATGATATGAGATGCGGAACAGGATAGATCCAATTTTATAGGTACAGAAACCACTTTTGGTGGAAAATGATGAATCTATCAGATCAAACGGACAGTAAAAAGGAGGTTTTATTTACCACATGAAGAACTGCTAGACGGAGTAGAGAGGAAGCCGAGAGCTAGCGTTGGCGCTAGGGTTTGTGCAGAGGTGGAAGAAGAGATAATGACCGTGGTGTTGTGTATATTTATAGGGACAGGGATGGCACATCGTTATTACATAGGTGCCCCTGGCGGTTCACATCTAAGGGACATGTGGTGAACATGCAACACATTGGAAGTTTTTCCATGTTCCCACGCACGCCTGGATTGTCGGGTGGTCATTCCCACTTCTTCGGTTTTCAGGCAAAGGATATAACATTAAAATAGATTCAATTTTGTCTATGTGTCTTCTGCTGACAAGGACTAAGAGAAGACAATCGACAAATTCAATAGAATGCATATGATTTGGATGGATAGAATCTGAGGTAGAAGCATAGAGGGGGTTAGGGTCCGATCACATTCACTTAGCTCAAAAGATTCGAAGATGAAGACATAGCTATAAGTGAATGCTGTAGAGGACATAACACTAATATAAGTATATACCAATATGATACCAAATCAACATTGTGAAGATATACATGAAGTCGGATCAATGTTGAAGACAAACCAAATGTGAAGACTATGCAAATGAAACGTCCAATGAAAACACTTCAAACAGAAGTTTGGTGGTGGAGTTACCCACCGTATAGGAAGAATTAGACCCAGACACGACGCACAATTATCATGGCGCTCCGAAGTCAATTTCCGCATTGATGTATTCACACTGAGAGTTTATGTCTTCACTATTTGACGATATATGTTACTTCGTGTGTTGCACATCTAAGTCATCACATGCATAAGCATTAGGATGTGTGTCCAATTATAGGACATTCAAGGATTCTAAGATATTTAGCTCATACCGCAACTTGCAAAACCTTTTCTCATCCAAGGGCTTTGTGAAGATATCTGCCAATTGCTCTTCAGTGTTGATGTGAATGATATCAATATCTTCCTTCATGACATGATCTCCAAGAAAGTGATGACGGATCTGAATGTGCTTTGTCTTCGAATGCTGAACTGGGTTGTTGGCAATTTTGATGGTGCTTTCATTGTCGCAGTAGAGTGGCACATGCTTCAGATAGATGCCATAGTCCTTGAGAGTTTGCTTCATCCAAAGAAGCTGTGCGCTGCAAGATCCAGCAGCAATGTATTCGGATTAAGCAGTGGAGAGAGATACATAGTTCTGCTTCTTTGAAGACCAACATACAAGAGATCATCCAAGAAAGTGACATGTTCCTGATGTAGACTTGCGATCAACCTTGTCACTAGCATAATCAGCATCTGAGAATCCAACTATATGAAACTCTGAGCCCTTTGGATACCATAATCCTAGTGTTGGGTTGTAAGCCAAATATCGAAGAATTCGCTTCACAGATAAGTGATGCGACTCCTTTGGTGTCGCTTGGAATCGGGAACACATGCAAACACTAAGCATGATATCTGGCCTAGATGCACATAAATAGAGTAAAGAACCAATCATGGAGTGATATACCTTTTGATCGAACTCTTTACCATTGTCGTCAGGGCCCAGATGACTTTTGGTTGGCATTGGCATCGTGTATCCCTTGCAGTATTGCATTCCAAACTTCTTCAGGAAGTCTTTGAGGTATTTCTCTTGAGATATGAAGACATCGTTGCTTTGCTGACGAATTTGAAGAACAAGAAAGAACTTCAGCTCACCCATCATGGACATCTGATATTGCTCTTGCATCATGTGTCCAAACTCATCACTATATCTTTTGTCAGTGCAGCCGAAGATAATGTCATCCACATAGATCTGGCACACAAACAGTTCACCATCGTATGTCTTCGTGAAGAGAGTGGGATCCAGGGAACCAGGTTTGAAGCCTTTGCTCTTCTGGAAGTCTTTGAGTGTGTCATACCAAGCACGAGGGGCTTGTTTGAGGCCATACAGTGCCTTGTTGAGCTTGTAAACCATGTCAGGATGCTTTGGATCTTCAAAGCCAGGTGGTTGTGCAACATACACTTCTTCTTCAATCTTTCCATTGAGAAAAGCACTCTTCACATCCATTTGATACAGGAGGATGTTGTGATGGTTGGCATAGGCTACAAGAATGCGAATGGCTTCAAGCCTAGCCACCGGAGCGAATGCTTCATCAAAGTCAATTCCTTCAACCTGAGTATATCCTTGAGCAACAAGACGAGCCTTGTTTCTGACAACTTGACCATGCTCATCTTGTTTGTTGCGATAGATCCATTGTGTGCCTATGATATTGTGCTTGCGAGGATCAAGACGCTTGACCAATTCCCACACATTGTTCAGTTCGAACTGTTGAAGCTCTTCTTGCATAGCTTGAATCCACTCAGGTTCCATGAAGGCTTCAGCAACTTTCTTGGGTTCAGATATAGAGACAAATTCAAAGTGCCCACAGAAATTTGCCAGTTGCGCTGCTCTTGAACGAGTAAGGGGACCAGGTGCATTGATGCTATCAATTATCTTCTCAATCTGTACTTCATTCGCAACACTAGGATGAACTGGACGAAGACTTTGCTCTTGTCTTCATCTTCAGTATTGGCTTCAGGCTGAGCAGAGTCTTCAGGTTGATTTGGTGCAGAAATGATAAGTTCCTCTTTAGCCTGCACCTCTGAAGGTGTGATTTCTCCTGTACCCATAAGCTTGATGGATTCACTAGGTGGAACTTCATCTAGCACATTTGGCAGGTGCTCTCTTTGCGAGCCGTTAGTCTCATCGAACCGCACATCCACAGTTTCAAGCACTTTATAGTGAAAGAGATTGAAGACTCTGTAGGAGTGCGAATCCTTTAGATAACCAAGCATAAAACCTTCATGTGCTTTCGGTGCAAATTTTGAAGTGTGATGTGGATCCTTGATCCAGCACCTTGCAGCAAATACTCTGAAGTAGCTTACGTTTGGCTTCTTACTAGTCAATAGTTCATATGATGTCTTATTTAGAAGCTTGTGAAGATAAACGTGGTTGATGAGATGGCATGCAGTACCAATAGCTTTAGGCCAGAATTTCCTGGGAGTCTTGTACTAATCAAGCATCGTCCGAGCCATCTCAATGAGTGTTCTATTCTTGCGCTCCATGATGCCATTCTGCTGAGGTGTGTATGGAGCTGAGAATTCATGAGTGATGCCCAATGTATCAAGATAAGTGTAGAGGCCGGTGTTCTTGAACTCTGTGCCATTGTCACTTCGTATGTGCTTGATCTTGATGCCATAGTTTGTCATGGCACGATTGGCGAATCGTCTGAAGACATCCTGCACTTCAGTCTTGTAGAGAATTATATACACCCCTGTATATCTAGAGTAATCATCAACAATAAGGAAGCCATAGAGACAAGAAGTAGTAGTAAGAGCGGAGTAATGAGTAGGGCCGAATAGGTCCATGTGAAGCAGCTCGAAAGGACGTGATGTAGTCATGATTGTCTTCGAAGGATGCTTGGCCCTAGTCATCTTCCTGGCTTCACAGGCACCGCACAGATGATCCTTTTTAAACTTGACGCCATCGATGCCTACGACATGCTTCTTCTTCACGAGAGTGTACAAGTTCCTCATGCCAGCATGCCCTAGCCTCCGATGCCAGAGCTAGCACTCTGAAGCTTTTGCTAGAAGACATACTGCCAACTATGGTCCCGCTGAGAAATCTACCATGTACAAATCACCTTTTCGGTACCCTTCAAAGACTAGAGACTTGTCAGATTCCATTAGCACAAGGCAACAATATTTTCCAAATATCACGATCATGTTCAAGGCACAAAGCATTGAGAGAGACATTAAGTTGAAACCAAGGGATTCAACAAGCATCACTTTATCCATGTGCTGATCCTTTGAGATTGCAACTCTACCTAGACCCAATACCTTGCTTTTACCAGTGTCAGCAAATGTGATATGACTCTTGTCAGATGGATGTAAGGTTGAGTCCATGAGAAGACTTCGATCGCCAGTCATGTGGTTAGTGCATCCACTATCAATAATCCATTCTGAAGCAGCTGGTGTCATACCCTACAGTGCAGTTAGGGGGATAGGCTTCACGAAGTGTATTGTGAAGCATAAACATTTGACGAGCAAGTGGATTATAAAAGCTCAGATCCAGGTTAGGAATGATAGGATGCATGGCAAGCGACTCAGGAACGAAATACGTAATAAGACCATTTGGGCATTTTATCTTGCACCCCAAAAGATGTTTTAGGTCCCCAGCAATAGCGTTTGACGCCTTTGATTTTCGGCTGGAGACCTTTCCCTACAAAAGAGAGTTATGTTTTCTTAACCACCCATATCTTCAGGGGTGGCTTCGAAGCAATGAGTCTAAGTGCAGCATATGAGAACTTTGGCTTTGGGGCCCTAGCAAATAGTCTTGCGGGAGGTGAATAATACTCATAAGAATAAGTAGAGTAGTTCTTGGTCTTGTGAACATGGCAGTTTGATGAAACACGCTCATATTGATAGGCCTGAGTATGGTTTCCCTGCAAAACATTTGTGTTAGGGCGACTCTAGTCAGTCCTTTGTCTGTATGAAGCCTTTGGACCATGTGAAGCCTTTGGTCTGGGGTTTGTCTTCTTCCCATGTGGTGTCATGATGATATTCACCTGAAGATTTTCAAGACAACTCTTGGGAACCCAGATCTTCTTCAACGGTGGTCTATTCCTGCAGTTAGTACCAATATACCTGGCAAACACTTCACCATTCTGATTCTTAAACAATTTATAGTTTGCATCAAAGGATTCATCAATGATAATCGGGTTAGCACAAGTGAAGCCAGATAGGGTAGATGGATCCACTGAAGGTCCCTTTGCAGCAACCCACATGGTTTTGGGGTACTGCTCAAGTATCCAATAAGAACCATCAGCATTCATTTTCCTCTTAAACACCCTCTTTCCTAGGTTTTTGGTTCAGAATCTGTTTCTTGAGGACATCACATAGTGTCTGATGCCCTTTGAGACTCTTGTACATTCCTGTCTCAAGCAATGTCTTCAACCTGGCGTTCTCATCAGCAATAGCAGTGGTATCCTCAGCAGAGGGGTTAGTCACCACATCAGCAGTTGAAGATATTGCAATAGCAGTAGCAGTAGAACATCTAGCAACAGAGGTAGCGTTATCACGCTCAAGACATTTTAGGCATGGTGGTTCAAATCCTTCCTGAGCGGTACTGATCTGTTGAGCGCTAAGTGACTCATTCTCTTTTTGAAGATCTTCATGAGCCGCTCTCAAGTTCTCAAGTTCTTTCTTCCTTTGAAGATAATCGTAGGAGAGCTTTTCATGAGTAGTTGAGAGCATTTCATGATGACTCTCAAGTTCTTTGTACTTAACATGAATATTTTTAATGTCTTCAATTAAGGACTGAGGTCGAGTCATTTCCACGTCCAACAGGTCATCGCTTTTGTCTAACAATTTTTGAATATGTTCCATAGCAGTCTGTTGTTGTGTTGCAATTTTAGCAAGTGTTTTGTAGCTAGGTTTAGATTTACATTCAGAGTCATCTTCACTGGATGTTTGATAGTGAGAATCGCGTGAGTTTAGCTTGGCACCACGTGCCATGAAGTAGTAGGAGGGTGCAGAGTCATCTTCGTTAGCATCAACGTTGGTGAAGAGGCCATCATCTTAACTATTGAAGATGGATTGGCGATATACGCTGAAGCTAAAGCCAGGCTTGCCACACCTGGATCAGATTCCTCTTCAGACTGCATCTCCACCTCCTCAGATGCAGACTCCTCTTCTGAATCCATTTCCTTGCCAACAAATGCACGACCCTTGCTAGATGAGCTCTTCTTGTGTGATGAAGACTTTGACGAAGACTTAGAAGAAGACTTTGAGGATTTCTTCTTTTTCTTGTCATCAGAATCATATTCATTGCTCTTGTTCTTCATCTTGTTCTCATTGTCCCATTAAGGACATTCAAAGATGTAGTTGTTGGAAATATGCCCTAGAGGCAATAATAAAAGAATTATTATTATATTTCCTTGTTCATGATAATTGTCTTTATTCATGCTATAATTGTGTTATCCGGAAAACGTAATACATGTGTGAATAATAGACACCAACATGTCCCTAGTAAGCCTCTAGTTGACTAGCTCGTTGATCAACAGATAGTCATGATTTCCTGACTATGGACATTGGATGTCATTGATAACGAGATCACATCATTAGGAGAATGATGTGATGGACAAGACCCAATCCTAAACATAGCATCAGATCGTATAGTTCGTTTGCTAGAGTTTTCCAATGTCAAGTATCTTTTCCTTAGACCATGAGATCGTGTAACTCCCGGATACCGTAGGAGTGCTTTGGGTGTGCCAAACGTCACAACGTAACTGGGTGACTATAAAGGTATACTACGGGTATCTCCGAAAGTGTCTGTTGGGTTGACACGGATCAATACTGGGATTTGTCACTCCATATGACGGAGAGGTATCAGTGGGCCGACTCGGTAATGCATCATCATAATGAGCTCAAAGTGACCAAGTGTCTGGTAACGGGATCATGTATTACGGTACAAGTAAAGTGACTTGCTGGTAACGAGATCGAACGAGGTATTGGGATACCGACGATCGGATCTCAATACCGACGATCGGATCTCGGGCAACTAACATACCGATTGACAAAGGGAATTGTATACGGGGTTACTTGAATCCTCGACATCGTGGTTCATCCGATGAGATCATCGAGGAGCATGTGGGAGCCAACATGGGTATCCAGATCCCGCTGTTGGTTATTGACCGGAGAGCATCTCGGTCATGTCTACATGTCTCCCGAACCCGTAGGGTCTACACACTTAAGGTTCGGTGACGCTAGGGTTGTAGGGATATGTATATGCAGCGACTCGAATGTTGTTCGGAGTCCCGGATGAGATCCCGGACGTCACGAGGAGTTCCGGAATGGTCCGGAGGTAAAGAATTATATATAGGAAGTGCTATTTCGGGCATCGGGACAAGTTTCGGGGTCACCGGTATTGTACCGGGACCACCGGAAGGGTCCCGGGGGTCCACCGGGTGGGGCCACCTGCCCCGGGGGGGCACATGGGCTGTAGGGGGTGCGCCTTGGCCTACATGGGCCAAGGGCACCAGCCCCAAGAGGCCCATGCGCCTAGGGTTTCAAGGAGGGAAGAGTCCTAGGAGGGGAAAGCACCTCCTAGGTGCCTTGGGGAGGAGGGATTCCTCCCCTTGGCCGCACCCCCCTAGGAGATTGGATCTCCTAGGGCCGGCCGCCCCCCCCCTTGGCCCTCCTATATATAGTGGGGGAAGGAGGGCTTTTCTCCTTTGGTTGCCTCCTTCTCCCTCTCCAACACCTCCTCCTCCTCCATAGCGCTTGGCGAAGCCCTGACGGAGTACTGCAGCTCCATCATCACCACGCCGTCGTGCTGCTGCTGGTGCCATCTCCCTCAACCTCTCCTTCCCCCTTGCTGGATCAAGAAGAAGGAGACGTGGCTGTTCTGTACGTGTGTTGAACGCGGAGGTGCCGTCCGTTCGGTGCTAGATCTTCGGTGATTCGAATCACGTCGAGTACGACTCCCTCATCCCCGTTCTTTGAACGCTTCCGCTCGCGATCTACAAGGTACATAGATGCATCTAATCACTCGTTGCTAGATTAACTCATAGATGGATCTTGGTGAAACCGTAGAATTTTTTTTCTACAATGTTCCACAACAGTGGCATCATGAGCTAGGTCTATGCGTAGTTCTTCTTGCGCGAGTTGAACACAATTTGTTGTGGGCGTAGATGTTGTCAACTTTCTTGCCGCTACTAGTCTTATCTTGCTTCAACGGTATTGTGGGATGAAGCGGCCCGGACCAACCTTACACGTACGCTTACGTGAGACCGGTTCCACCGACTAACATGCACAAGTTGCATAAGGTGGCTGGCGGGTGTCTGTCTCTCCCACTTTAGTTGGAGCGGATTCGATGAAAAGGGTCCTTATGAAGAGTAAATAGAAGTTGACAAATCACGTTGTGGCTTTCACGTAGGTAAGAAAACGTTCTTGCTAGAACCCTACTTCAGCCACGTAAAACTTGCAACAACAATTAGAGGACGTCTAACTTGTTTTTGCAGCAAGTGCTTTGTGATATGATATGGCCAAAGTTGTGATGAATGATGACTATATATATGTGATGTATGAGATGTTCATGCTATTGTAATAGGAATCACGACTAGCATGTCGATGATTATGACAACCGGCAGGAGCCATAGGAGTTGTCTTTATTTTTGTATGACCTGCGTGTCATTGAGAAACGCCATGTAAATTACTTTACTTTATTGCTAAACGCGTTAGCCATAGTAGTAGAAGTAATAGTTGGCGAGCAACTTCATGGAGACACAATGATGGAGATCATGATGATGGTGATCATGGAGTCATGCTGGTGACAAGATGATCATGGAGCCCCAAGATGGAGATCAAAGAGCTATGTGATATTGGCCATATCATGTCACTATTATTATTTGATTGCATGTGATGTTTATCATTACTTTTCATCTGTTCTTAGAACGACGTAGTAAATAAGATGGATCCTCATATAATTCAAGAAAGTGTTTCCCCCTAACTGTTGCACCAGTTGCAGACAGTTTGTTCGAAGCACCACGTGATGATCGGGTGTTAGATTCTAACGTTCACATACAACGGGTGTAAGACAGATTTACACATGCAAACACTTAGTTGACTTGACGAGCCTAGATGTGTACAGACATGCCTCGGAACACAGAAGACCGAAAGGTCGAGCATGAGTCGTATAGAAGATACGATCAACATGAAGATGTTCACCGACGTTGACTAGTCCGTCTCACGTGATGATCGGACACGGCCTAGTTGACTCGGGATCATGTTATACTTAGATGACTAGAAGAGGGATGTCTATCTAAGTGGGAGTTCATTAATAATTTGATAGATGAACTTAATTATCATGAACTTAGTCTAAAATATTTACAATATGTCTTGTAGATCAAATGGCCAACATAGTCCTCAACTTCAACGCGTTCCTAGAGAAAACCAAGCTGAAAGACCGATGGCAGCAAACTACACGGACTGGGTCCGAACCTGAGGATCATCCTCATAGCTGCCAAGAAAGATATTCCTACAAGCACCGCTAGGTGACCACCTGTTCTCCCGCAAGAACAAGACGTTATGAACGCTTGGCAGGCACGTACCGATGACTACTCCCTCGTTCAGTGCGCATGCTTTACAGCTTAGAGCCGGGGCCCAAAAGTTTGAGAGACACAGAGCATATGAGATGTCGAAGAGCTGAAAAATGTTTTCCAAGCTCATGCCAGTCAAGAGATATGAAGTCTCCGACAAATCTTCAGCTGTAAGATGGAGGAAATAGTTCTGTCAGGTGAGCACATACTCACCACTATGTCTGGGTTACATAACCGCTTGACTCAGCTGGGAGTTAATCTCCCAGACGACGCGGTCATTGACAGAATCCTCCAGTCGCTTCCACCAAGCTACAAGAGCTTTGTGATGAACTTCAATATGCAGGGGATGCAAAAGACCATTCCTGAGGTATTTCCAATGCTGAAATTAGCAGAGGTAGAAGTCAAGAAGGAACATCAAGTGTTGACGGTCAATAAAACCACTAAGTTCAAGAAGGAAAAAGGGTAAGAAAAACTTCAAGAAGGACGGCAAGGGAGTTGCCGCGCCCGGCAAGCAAGCTGCCGGGAAGAAGCCAAAGAATGGACCCAAGCCCGAGACTGAGTGCTTTTATTGCAAGGAAAGTGGTCACTGGAAGCGGAACTGCCCCAAATACTTAGCGGACAAGAAGGCCAGCAAAACGAAAGGTATATGTGATATACATGTAATTGATGTGTACCTTACCAGTACTCGTAGTAGCTCCTGGGTATTTGATACCGGTGCAGTTGCTCACATTTGTAACTCAAAGCAGGAGCTGCGGAATAAGCGAAGACTGGCGAAGGACGAGGTGACGATGCGCGTCGGGAATGGTTCCAAGGTCGATGTGATCGCCGTCGGCACGCTACCTCTACATTTACCTACGGGATTAGTTTTGAACCTCAATAATTGTTATTTAGTGCCAAGTTTGAGCATGAACATTGTATCAGGATCTCGTTTAATACGAGATGGCTACTCATTTAAATCCGAGAATAATGGTTGTTCTATTTATATGAGAGATATGTTTTATGGTCATGCTCCGATGGTGAATGGTTTATTCTTAATGAATCTCGAGCGTAATGCTACACATATTCATAGTGTGAATACCAAAAGATGTAAGGTTGATAATGATAGTCCCACATACTTGTGGCACTGCCGCCTTGGTCACATAGGTGTCAAACGCATGAAGAAGCTCCATGCTGATGGACTTTTAGAGTCTCTTGATTACGAATCATTTGACACGTGCGAACCATGCCTCATGGGTAAAATGACCAAGACTCCGTTCTCAGGAACAATGGAGCGAGCAACCAACTTATTGGAAATCATACATACTGATGTGTGCGGTCCAATGAGTGTTGAGGCTCGCGGTGGCTATCGTTATGTTCTCACCCTCACTGATGACTTGAGTAGATATGGGTATGTCTACTTAATGAAACACAAGTCTGAACCTTTGAAAAGTTCAAGGAATTTCAGAGTGAGGTTGAGAATCAACGTGACAGAAAAATCAAGTTTCTACGATCAGATCGTGGAGGAGAGTATTGAGTCACGATTGGCACACACTTAAGAAAATGTGGAATAGTTTCACAGCTCACACCGCCTGGAACACCTCAGCGTAATGGTGTGTCCGAACGTCGTAATCGCACTCTATTAGATATGGTGCAATCTATGATGTCTCTTACCGATGTACCGCTATCATTTTGGGGCTATGCTTCAGAGACTGCCGCATTCACTTTAAATAGGGCTCCGTCGAAATCCGTTGAGACGACACCGTATGAATTATGGTTTGGGAAGAAACCTAAGCTGTCGTTTCTAAAAGTTTGGGGATGCGATGCTTATGTCAAGAAACTTCAACCAGAAAAGATCGAACGCAAGTCGGAAAAATGCATCTTCATAGGATACCCTAAAGAAACTATTGGGTATACCTTCTACCTCAGATACGAAGGCAAGATCTTTGTTGCCAAGAATGGATCCTTTCTAGAGAAAGAGTTTCTCTCGAAAGAAGTAAGTGGGAGGAAAGTAGAACTTGATGAAGTATTACCTCTTGAACCGGAAAATGGCGCAACTCAAGAAAATGTTCCTGAGGTGCCTGCACCGACTAGAGAGGAAGTTAATGATAATGATCAAGATACTTCTGATCAAGCTCCTACTGAAATTCGAAGGTCCACAAGGACACGTTCCGCACCAGAGTGGTACGGCAACCCTGTCTTGGAAATCATGTTGTTAGACAACGGTGAACCTTCGAACTATGAAGAAGCGATGGCGGGCCCGGATTCCGACAAATGGCTAGAAGCCATGAAATCCGAGATAGGATCCATGTATGAAAACGAAGTATGGACTTTGACTGACTTGCCCGTTGACGGCGAGCCATAGAAAATAAATGGATCTTTAAGAAGAAGACAGACGCGGATGGTAATGTGACCATCTATAAAGCTCGCCTTGTCGCTAAGGGTTATCGACAAGTTCAAGGGGTTGACTACGATGAGACTTTCTCACCGGTAGCGAAGCTGAAGTCCGTCCGAATCATGTTAGCAATTGCCGCATTCTATGATTATGAAATATGGCAAATGGACGTCAAAACGGCATTCCTTAATTGGTTTCCTTAAGGAAGAATTGTATATGATGCAGCCGGAAGGTTTTGTCGATCCTAAGAATGCTGACAAGGTGTGCAAGCTCCAACGCTCGATTTATGGGCTGGTGCAAGCATCTCGGAGTTGGAACATTCGCTTTGATGAGATGATCAAAGCGTTGGGTTTACGCAGACTTATGGAGAAGCCTGCGTTTACAAGAAAGTGAGTGGGAGCTCTGTAGCATTTCTCATATTATATGTAGATGACATACTTTTGATGGGAAATGATATAGAATTTGGACAGCAAAGGCCTACTTGAATAAAAGTTTTTCAATGAAGGACCTTGGAGAAGCTGCTTATATATTAGGCATCAAGATCTATAGAGATAGATCAAGACGCCTCATAGGTCTTTCACAAAGCACATACCTTGATAAGATATTGAAGAAGTTCAATATGGATCAGTCTAAGAAGGGGTTCTTGCCTGTGTTGCAAGGTATGAAATTGAGCTCAGCTCAATGTCCGACCACGGCAGAAGAATAGAAGAGATGAGTGTCATCCCCTATGCCTCAGCCATAGGTTCTATTATGTATGCCATGCTGTGTACCAGACCTGATGTAAACCTTGCCATAAGTTTGGTAGGTAGGTACCAAAGTAATCCCGGCAAGGAACACTGGACAGCGGTCAAGAATATCCTGAAGTACCTGAAAAGGACTAAGGAAATGTTTCTCGTTTATGGAGGTGACGAAGAGCTCGTCGTAAAGGGTTACGTCGACGCTAGCTTCAACACAGATCTGGATGACTCTAAGTCACAAACCGGATACGTGTATATTTTGAATGGTGGGGCAGTAAGCTGGTGCAGTTGCAAGCAGAGCGTCGTGGCGGGATCTACATGTGAAGCGGAGTACATGGCAGCCTCGGAGGCAGCACATGAAGCAATGACTGGGTGAAGGAGTTCATCACCGACCTAGGAGTCATACCCAATGCGTCGGGCCCATGACTCTCTTCTGTGACAACACTGGAGCTATTGCCCTTGCCAAGGAGCCCAGGTTTCACAGGAAGACCAGGCATATCAAGCGTCGCTTCAACTCCATTCGTGAAAGTGTTCAAAATGGAGACATTGAATTTGTAAAGTACATACAGACCTGAATGTAGCAGATCCGTTGACTAAAAACCTCTCCCTAGAGCAAAACATGATCAACACCAGAATTCCATGGGTGTTCGATTCATCCAATGTAACTAGTATTATTGACTCTAGTGCAAGTGGGAGACTGTTGGAAATATGCCCTAGAGGCAATAATAAAAGCATTATTATTATATTTCCTTGTTCATGATAATTGTCTTTATTCATGCTATAATTGTGTTATCCGGAATTCGTAATACATGTGTGAATAATAGACACCAACATGTCCCTAGTAAGCCTCTAGTTGACTAGCTCGTTGATCAACGGATAGTCATGGTTTCCTGACTATGGACATTGGATGTCATTGATAACGAGATCACATCATTAGGAGAATGATGTGATGGACAAGACCCAATCCTAAACATAGCACAAGATCGTATAGTTCGTTTGCTAGAGTTTTCCAATGTCAAGTATCTTTTCCTTAGACCATGAGATCGTGTAACTCTCGGATACCGTAGGAGTACTTTGGGTGTGCCAAACGTCACAACGTAACTGGGTGCTATAAAGGTACACTACAGGTATCTCCGAAAGTGTCTGTTGGGTTGACACGGATCAAGACTGGGATTTGTCACTCCATATGACGGAGAGGTATCACTGGGCCCACTTGGTAATGCATCATCATAATGAGCTCAAAGTGACCAAGTGTCTGGTCACGGGATCATGCATTACGGTACGAGTAAAGTGACTTGCCGGTAACGAGATCGAACGAGGTATTGGGATACCGACGATCGGATCTCAATACCGACGATCGGATCTCGGGCAACTAACATACCGATTGACAAAGGGAATTGTATACGGGGTTACTTGAATCCTCGACATCGTGGTTCATCCGATGAGATCATCGAGGAGCATGTGGGAGCCAACATGGGTATCCAGATCCCGCTGTTGGTTATTGACCGGAGAGCATCTCGGTCATGTCTACATGTCTCCCGAACCCGTAGGGTCTACACACTTAAGGTTCGGTGACGCTAGGGTTGTAGGGATATGTATATGCAGCGACTCGAATGTTGTTCGGAGTCCCGGATGAGATCCCGGACGTCACGAGGAGTTCCGGAATGGTCCGGAGGTAAAGAATTATATATAGGAAGTGCTATTTCGGGCATCGGGACAAGTTTCGGGGTCACCGGTATTGTACCGGGACCACCGGAAGGGTCCCGGGGGTCCACCGGGTGGGGCCACCTGCCCCGGGGGGCCACATGGGCTGTAGGGGGTGCGCCTTGGCCTACATGGGCCAAGGGCACCAGCCCCAAGAGGCCCATGCGCCTAGGGTTTCAAGGAGGGAAGAGTCCTAGGAGGGGAAAGCACCTCCTAGGTGCCTTGGGGAGGAGGGATTCCTCCCCTTGGCCGCACCCCCCTAGGAGATTGGATCTCCTAGGGCCGGCGCCCCCCCCCCTTGGCCCTCCTATATATAGTGGGGAGATGGAGGACTTCTTACCTTGATCTTTGGTGCCTCCCTCTCCCTCTCCAACACCTCCTCCTCCTCCATAGTGCTTGGCGAAGCCCTGCCGGAGTACTGCAGCCCCATCACCACCACGCCGTCGTGCTGCTGCTGGAGCCATCTCCCTCAACCTCTCCTTCCCCCTTGATGGATCAAGAAGGAGGAGACGTGGCTGTTCCGTATGTGTGTTGAACGCGGAGGTGCCGTCCGTTCGGTGCTAGGATCTTCGGTGATTCGAATCAAGTCGAGTACGACTCCCTCATCCCCGTTCTTTGAACGCTTCCGCTCGCGATCTACAAGGTACGTAGATGCATCTAATCACTCGTTGCTAGATGAACTCCTAGATGGATCTTGGTGAAACCGTAGGAAAATTTTTGTTTTCTGCAAAGTTCCCCAACAGTAGTGACCAGGTTTCTTGCACTTGTGACACGTTCTCTTCTTGTAGTCACGGGAGGAAGATTCATCATTTCTTGAGCTGGATCTTGAATACTGTCTGGAGCCTTTCTTCCTAGTGAACCTTTGGAACTTCTTCACGAGCATGCCAAGCTCCTTTCCGATGTCTTTAGGATCCTCAGAACTACAGTCAGAATCTTCTTCAGATGAGGAAACAGCCTTTGCCTTCAAGGTGCGAGCTCGGCCATAGTTGGGACCATAGATGTCTTGTTTCTCAGATAGCTAGAATTCATGTGTGTTGAGCCTCTCAAGTATGTCAGACGGATTGAGAGTCTTAAAGTCAGGGCGTTCTTGAATCATTAGGGCCAAGGTGTCAAATGAGATGGCGAGTGATCTCAAGAGTGTCTTGACGATTTCATGCTTGGTGATTTCAGTGGCGCCGAGTGCATGAAGCTCATTTGTGATATTAGTGAGGTGATCAAACGTCAGCTAAACATTCTCATTGTCATTTCTCTTAAAGCATTGAAGAGATTGCGAATAACACTGATCCTTGAGTCTCTCTGGGTTGAGATGCCTTCATTGACCTTGGAGAGCCAGTCCCAGACTAGCTTTGCAGTTTCTACAGCACTGACGTGGCCATACTGTCCTTTGGTCAGATCACCACAGATGATGTTCTTGGCAGTAGAATCCAGTTGAATGAACTTCTTGACATCAGCTGCGGTGACGCCTTCACCGGCCTTGGGAACGCCATTCTTGATGACATACCAGAGGTCGACATCAATGGCTTCAAGATGCATGCGCATCTTATTCTTCCAGTAAGGGTAGTCAGTGCCATCGAAGACAGGGTACGTAGCGCAGACTTTGATTATCCCTGTAGTCGACATAGCTAAAACTCCAGGTGGTTAAACCGAATCACACAGACAAGGGAGCACCTTGCTCTGATACCAATTGAAAGTGCTAGTTATCGACTAGAGGGGGGTGAATAGGAAATTTTTATGGAAGTCTTCAAAACACGGGGGCTTTGAAGATAAACAGTAGAAATGAACTTATTGATATGCATCGGAAGGAAGACTACACTAGACAAGCCATAGTCAAGTAAGCAATGAAGTGAAAGCACGAAGACTATCAGCAGCTAGGTAGTATGGATCAAGATGGAAGAAAGTATGAAACCAGTCGACAACAGTCTTCACACAGTGAAGTAAATCATATCACGCAAGCAGGAAATGACTTCAAGAAGACAAACTGTATGTAAAGAGAGAGGTAAGGATAGAACCAGTTGCTTGGTGAGGATAGGTATTTGTTGGACCAGTTCCAGTTGCTGTGACAACTGTACGTCTAGTTAGGGAGGCTGAGGTTCAACTCAGAAGACCGCGTCTTCACCTTATTCCCCTTGAGCTAAGGACACATAGTCCTCGCCCAATCACTCTGGTAAGTCTTCAATGTAGACTTCCAAACCTTCACAGACTTCGTTCACCGGCGATCCACAATGACTCTTGGATGCTCAGAACGCGATGCCTAACCGGCTGGAGGATTCACAGTCCTCAAGTGTAATAAGTCTTCAGATCACACAGACAGAAAGACTTCAGTGATGCCCAACACTCTTTGGCTCTGGGTGTTTAGGGCTTTGTCCTCGCAAGGATTTCTTTCTCAAAGTCTTCGAGGTGCGTTGCTCCCAAACGACAAAATCTGTGCACTAACTCTGAGCAGCCACCAATTTATGGTGTAGGGGGTGGGCTATTTATAGCCACTAGGCAACCCGGCCTGATTTTTCCGAAATGACCCTAGGTCACTAAGGAACTGACACGTGTTCCAACGGTCAGATTTCAAACACACGCGGCAGCTTAACTTGGGCTACAAGTAAAGCTGACTCATCCAACTCTGGATAAGATTTGCTCTCGTTGTCTTCTCTCAAAGACTTAGGATTTGGTTGAGCATCACTTCAGTCACTCTGACTTTTTTCACTGGGACCCCACTTAACAGTACGGTGGTTCCTATGACTCAACAAAGAATAAAAGGAAACTACAAAACAGCTATGTCTTCGCACTCCATAGTCTTCACGTGTATGTCTTCTCGAGTCACAGTCTTCGTTGTGAATATCTTCACATACCACCATTGTCTTCAATGTCTTCACACATTTTTAGGGGTCATCTCCGGTAGGTAAACAGAATCAATGAGGGACTACTACCTGTGTTATCCCGCAATTCTCACAAACACATTTGTCCCTCAACCAAGTTTGTTGTCAATACTCCAAAACAAATTAGGGGTGGTACTAGATGCACTTACACTCCCCCTCCCCCGTCTGGGTCATTTATACTACCATTCCCTCTGTTTTATGCGGAGTAAATAAAAACATAGGGAGTATACTACGGATGAGGATCCCCTGACGTGGCCGAACCCATTGAGTAACTGACATGCGGGGCCTAGCAAGACTGGGGTCCACCAGTAAGTGACCGAAAGGAAGGGTAAGGCCGGGATACCTATGTCAGAGGATCCACTTCCACCACTACTCCCTCCTTCCATCTACAGGGCCTAATGCATTTTTCGAGGCTAACTTTGACCAAATGTTGGAGTAATAATATATGACATGCAACTTAGACAAAGCATATGATCAAATTCGTATGTGAAAGGAGCTTCCAATGATATAATTTTCACATTATACATCTCACGTACTATTAATCTTGTCAGTAGTCAAAGGCGGTTTTGAAAAACGCATTAGAGCATGGTTAATAATATAGCCAGGCGATGGCTATAAGGAACTGCCATGTCATCTATAGCCATCATCTATATGCACTCATACAATAGTGTGGGCTATAAGGTTGGCTATTTCCCGCAAAAAATATAAGGTTGGCTATTGTATTAGTACTTTTTCCCATCTCGTCTCTATCTCTTTCTTCATATTTATTGTATTTACCTAGGAATGCGTATATAGCTAGGCTCTTGCATGAGAGCTCACTCCCCTTACTTTTTCACATCTCTCTCCTTCACATAGGCAAAAGTGCCATGTAAGTTGGTTCTTAGAATGGCTATTAGGTTGGCTCTAAGCATTTAATATTTGCATGAGCAAGGTATCTGATTGGAAGAGAGTTGCATGCATACTATTTTTTCTTGATCTATGTGTTATAGCCGGGCTGTAGAATATAAGAGCACACTTCACTCTCTCTCCTCTCTTCTCACTCCTCCAAGTAGGATTTTAATGACATGACAAGTCTTATAGCCTGCTGACTAGGCCTTATTAGACTTGCTCTTAGGGCCTATATAAATGGAAGGAGGGAGTACTATGAGCACTGCATAATCTACTACAGATGTTGTTAGTACTCCAGTAGTACTATTGGAAAGGGAGCTTAAAAAAGTTACTATTGGACTGGCTATACATGGAAAAATCCTAGTAGGAAGAGCATGCGCGAGAACAAGCACATTCACGTGGTTGAAAACAAATTGGAAACCATCTCTTTTTGAATACAAATCTAGGAGTACATACGAATCTAACAATATTGATTGGGCATTGTTGAATGTTGCTACTTTTTTCTGTAAGTTTGATCAAAGTAGAGATACTTTGACTACATATAAAACTTATATGTAAACTAGAAAGGATCAGAGGGAGTATATTGTACGTCCAAAAGTGAAACGAACATTGAATACCCTTTATATATGATTTGCGGATGCTATGATCACCGGTTCAAAATTTTGAATCCACCTTAAGTATCACACATGCACCCACTCGTTTTCTCTCGATTTCATCTCAGGGTCCGGAGATCGATTGAAAGAGGACTAGGGTGGGTACAATATGTTCGATTCGCTTACGAACATACAATATACTCCCTCTGATCCCCACAGACCCCCCTCGCGGGTCATTTCTATCATAGAAACATACCAAACCTTTATCTCCTTGCATGAAACGCAATTAATCTCTCAACATCAATCGATCTCGTCAAGATGTGTCAGTGCATGAACCGAATGTGATGTGAAAACTAAGGCGGGAAGCGACACATAGTAGAGGCAACGTGAAACTTTAAATGAACTGTTTGTCTGTATGCATGTCGGACAAATTACAACATTGGAATACAAGCATGGTCTAGGCCCACATGTGAATGATACTCGGCGAAATGTTCAAATGACACATGCGGGAGGATGGACTCGACCGGAGGGCGGCATGATCGATGGAGAAGAGGGGTGGAGAGGAATGAGAAATAAGCAACGCCGCATGATTATACTTGAATGGATCAAATAAACAATAAGTTGTCTCATTTTCCCTTCCGTCTTGGTCACGGAGTAAGATACTCCCTCCGTTTTTATTTATTCTGCATATTAGGTTTGACTGAAGTCAAACTTCGTAAAATTTGACCAAGTTTATAGAAAACTAGCAAGATGCCCGTGCCTTGCACGAAACATCAAGATCTTGTGGGAGAAAAGGATGAACGATGGAAGGCCTTATCTGCAAATGTGGAGAGGAGTGCGGGTAAATTGTCATAGTTTCCTTCCTATCCGTCAGATATATATCGGACGGCCTATATTGCAGGATGGCAGGCACACCATCATCACCAACTCTGCTTTTTATGTACACTAGCAAGATGCCCATGCATTGCACAGAACATCAAGATGCATTTGTATGAGTATTTTATCTTGTGGGAGAAAAGGATGAATGAGGGAAGGACTTATTTGCAAATGTGCAGAGGGGTGTGGGTATCTTTTTGCAAAATTGCCATAGTTTCCTTCATATCCGTCAGATATAAATCGGATGGACTCTTATAAAAAACAGAGTTGGTGATGATGGTGTGCATGCCATCCTTCAATATAGGCCGTCCGAATTATATCTGACGGATAGGAAGGAAACTATGGCAATTTTGCAAAAAGGTACCCACACACCTCTCCACAATTGCAAATAAGGCCTTCCCTCGTTCATCCTTTTCTCTCACGAGATAAACTAGTCATACAAATTCATCTCGATGTTACGTGCAATGCATGGGCATCTTGCTAGTAGGAGTATAAATATGAACATTTACAATAGCAAATATATATGATGTGAAAGTATATTCAATAATGAATCTAATGGTATTGATTTGTTATTATTTCTGTCTATGAACTTTGTCAAAGTTTACAAAGTTTGACTTTGAGCAAAGCTAAAATGAGGAGTAAATAAAAATAGAGGGAGTACGCAGGGACTACTATAGTTACTACTGCCGGAATGCGGGCACGGACCGGGCACACCTCAATTATTCTTTCAAACAGTCGGACACCTACATTTAGCACACCATCCGGCTACTTAATCAAGTGTTACACTTCACTACTTGAAAAGGAAAAGGGTGGTACCGTACCCAAAACCACCACACTTGGGGCTAGGGTAACAACTTGGTACTGTACCACATTTGAACCAGGGCACAAAAACCACCCGTTCTGCGCCTAATGCGCAATGCGGAGCACTGACGCTCGAATATGGCCGGGGAAACAAGGAAATCGACATGCGGGGCACACCTGTCGGGACGACGTGGCACAGACTAGTCCAACGCAGGAGCTGGCCCACGACCTCCTCGCCACCGGCAACCGGTCATGTGGGTCATGGGGCCCAGCAACATGGCGTAGCTCCAGCACCGCCTCTGGACAAGGCGACCGCGGTGAGCAACACGCTCATCGTTGCTGGACATGGTCGGTTTCAGTGTGCCGAGGGTGGTGTTAGCACTGTGGAACGACCAGCAGATCAACACCCGGCTCGTCGAGGATGCACGGGGCGCCGAAGTGCGCGCGCGCCGCAATGCGTTCGCGAAGTGGTGTAGCATGGCCAACTGCATCCCCAGGACCTGAGACCATGCTGGGTCGTCTTGCTTTTTCAATGACATGTGGGGTCACATGTGAGCAAAGGGCATCTCCAATGTTGCCACGACCACAGCTGACTACCCCGGCACACCAAAAACTCTCGTCCCTCGTGCCGTCGCGTGGTGCGTCCCAGCCGGTGCTAGCTGCCCGCATTCATGTTGTCCATCCGTATGCCGTCGTTAAGAGGCTCAGTGCCCGAGGAACAAACTCCGGCGGCTTAATGACATGCTCGGACGCTTTGGCCTCACCGGAATGCGCTATTTTAAAGCAGCAATGCCCAGCTAACCTCCAAACCATAGCGCATTGTCCTGCTACCTGACACCACATCAGCCATGACTGCGAGCGCGAACGCTCTACGGGAGAGCTTTGTCTTCAGGGATGAAGCTTCAGGTCACCGCCCTCGCTCAAGTCGCCGCTCGCGACGCAATAGCGCCGTAGCCGGACGTGGAGGCGACCGCACAAGCGGTGGCCACGATGGCGGCCGACGACGGGAGCACCGTCAGCCACGCGTCCTACTTCCTGTCGTCCAATGTCCGGCACCGCTGAGGTCGGGGACTCCTCCGAGGATGAGTAGGGCATGGGAGGCGGCAGGGCATGGTGTGCCAACTGGCCGGTCTGTCTCCCATGTTCTACTCTTCCTCGCCGGAGACCGCACCTTCGTCTTGAACCCCGCCCCAGTACATGGAGATCGCAGATGGAGGACGTCGGTCGCTGCCATAGAATAGGTTTAGGGTTTATTTTATTTTTCTGTCCTATAAAATTTTGAAATGTAATGAAAATATGTCATGTTTGCATTAATCTCGGACGGTGTATATGAACTTTCACAATAATATAGTATATTATAGGAGTACTAGCAAGATGCCTGTGCGTCGCACGGAACATCAAGATCTTGTGGGAGAAAAGGATGAACGAGGGAAGGCCTTAACTGTAAATGTGGAGAGGAGTGCGGGTAAATTGTCATAGTTTCCTTCCTATCCATTAGATATAGATCGGATGGCCTATATTGCTGGATGGTAGGCACACCATCATCACCAACTCTGCTTTTTATTGAACCTAGACAAAGCTAACATGCGAAGTAAATAAACACATAGGGTCTACGTACAGAATTTATCTTAGGCACTCCAATAGTACGTCCACTACACATTCACGCATTTCACATCTTTCTACATCTACGGGAACCTACGAAAGGGTTAACATAAATTGCCTCTCTCTCTCCTCCCTGATTTTCATGGTGGTGGGCCCCTCCCTCCCCCCAATCTACAATCAACAGCTCACTTGTTTCACATTACGTTAATTACATAACCGGGAGTACGTAGGTGTAGCATTACTCCTGCAAAAAAACCAACTAAGCCAACCTCCCAGCATATCGCGCGAGAAAAGACCAGGCTGCACCCTTTTAGTCGGGATTACCAGATTACTAGTAGTAGTATCGATGGATCGCGTGAAGTACCAAGTTTTTTTGAGGGGGCGAAGCACCTAGTTTAAAAGGAAAAGTGCGGTACACTCACAGCACCCCTATCGCGGTCGCATTGCACCCCACACACGTTCTGTCCTGCACACGGCTCACACAAACGGAACGCGCTTCGGCTTGCCTCTTCACTGACATGTGGGACTGCACTTGGAGAAACTGACCATGCGCCAAACTCCCCCACCCACCATGCGAAAATCCCCCCCCCCCAAAATTCCCCCCAAATCCGAAATTCAACCGCCCTTCGGCCAACTAGCCAATAATATTCCCCGAACCCCCTCCCCTCGTCCCCATCCACTCCATTTGCTCCACCAAAGCCGCCCTCCCCACCGCGCCGATACGTCGGTGCCACAGTTTGTCGAGGGGATGCGCGGTGATCCTCTCGCTGCCACAGTACGCTCTCGTAGACTGCATTCCTCAAGCCATGCCGCCACCACTGGCGACGTTCTTGTGGAGGCGCACGACGGTCAGCGCCGCCACCGCTGGCGACGTTCGTGTGGAGACGCACGACGGTCAGCTTCTCCCATGGTACGTGCATTCTAGACTGAGACCCCGTGCATGTCGCTGTAGCATTGAATGTTAGCTGATAGACGCTGTTAATCTCACTGTTTGCCGATGTAGTTTACAGTCAATATGCTCTGCTTAAGAAGCTTCCTTGCCCTGTTCTGCACTCAATCTGCTAAGCTAAGATTGCATGCCAAGCCCGATTAGTTGCTAAAATATCCTGCCATATATTTATTATGACGTAGATTGCCATGGTCTAGTAGCCAATCTGTTAGGTGAAATAGCTCTACACCGTTTTATACTCGATCTTTGTTGCTGCAATGGCCTTCGATAGTTTGATGGCTGTGTGCTCAGCCTCATTGATTACTGAAACAACCTGCCATAATTTAGCACTCAAATTTGTTTGCTGAATTAGCTTGAAATATATTTCGTTACTTAGATCTGCTCGTCCAAATATGTTGCCATAGCTTTAGACATCGACCTATGTATTTTTTTCTGGACTTCATAAAAAAGCATATATGTTTTTCCTGTAATATCTAGTAGAAGAACTAATTTGTATGTCTAACAGATGGACAGGACTTGGATAGCTTCTGCTCGAAGATTCTCCGCTGCATATGTCGAGGGGGTTGAAAAATTCATGAACTTTATCAGAGCTGAACACGGTGGTCTGAAATCGGATGTGCTCTGCCCGTGTAGCAGTTGTATGAATTCAGTTACAAGACCCCAGTCAACTGTGCAAACTCATCTACACTTGTATGGAATGTCGGTCACATATACTAGGTGGGTTCATCATGGTGAAGCTGTGAACATCAATGTTACTGACTACGTGGAAGCAGCAGATCACCATCTTGATCTGCTTGATGCTCAAGTGGAAGAGGAGGAGGAGGTGGTCGTGGCGGAGCTGCTGAGTTTGACCAACATTGAAACAATGCTACGAAATGCTCGTGCATTTCATGAACTTTCACCTGCAGAAGAAAAATGGTGGATCCGCATGTTGGAACAATGCAACGTGGCAGTCACCCCAGGAAATAAGCTCTCAGTATTCTCAGCTATGGTCACCTTTCTTTAGGTGAAAACATCTGAGCGAATGACCAACAAATCATTTGATGCGATGTTAGTTGCTTTCCACAAATCTTTCCCAGATGCGTCTGAGCTACCACGCACCTACAGTAAAATGGAGAATTTCCTTCGTGCAGTTGGAATTGGATATGATATGATCCATGTTTGTAAGAATAATTGTGTTCTATTTCGGAAGGATTATGCCAACTTAAGTGAATGCCCAAAATGCAAATCATTAAGATGGAAAGATGGCGATGTTGTGAAGAGGATTCCTCATAATGTTCTAAGAATTTTCCAATTATACCAAGATTGCAGATGTTGTTTCATGATGCCAAAACAAGAGACGATGTTGTAGCGACCCGACCCGAATGGATCAAGTCTCTGTGCTTAAGTGTCATCCCTGGATCGGTATGCTGACACACACAGTACTCGAGGATTTATAACAGAGGTAAATCACATGCATAAGTAACGTAAATACTATTACCTCAATGCAAATAGCGGAAGCAACAAGGTTGTGGATTCCGATCAACACCAACGGCAAAGTTGAGTGTAGAAATCGTAACCCTAACATATCACTTACTTGTCGTAAGAAATCCTGCAACATGAGACGTTGCAGCCACAGAGGGTCAGTACATTGAATGTACTGGCAAATTCACACCATAGAGAATGATGAATAAAGCTATCACTACATGCATATTTGGTTGGTGGAAAAGCTCTATGGTTATAAGGTTTTTGCGAAAAGCCAATTTTTCCATACTGCAAAGGAATAAATTTTATTTAACTATCATGGTGGTTGTTAAACTTTGAGAATGGTTGACAGCATTCTCAATCCCAATTAAGTATCATCATTAAAACCCAACAATATTAATTAAAGTAACGTGATGAGATCAACAGGATAATCCAAGTACCATAGACTCAAGATGTCCATAACCGGGGACACGGCTAATCATGATTAGTTTACACACTCTGTAGAGGTTTGCGCACTTCTCCCCACAAGACTCAATCGCCTCCGTTTGTTTTCCCGCACTACATGGTGTTTGAGAAGACGGATGACCGAGACATAGTCTTTCAAAAGCGCTAGCACCTTACGATCGGGTAGACCGTACCACCTACATCCCCTACATCTGCTAGTCTAACACTGTAAGAGTTCGCACAACTTAGTCAACTATGCTAGAGCCCATAATAGCTTGTGGCTGCACACAGAAGTTTCTAGTATGAATAGTCTCATGATCCCTTTGAGCCTGGGTGGCGGTCCAAAAGAAAACAGGCAAGTCCTGGAATACCCAGGTGCCTCAATCCACCCAGATGTGTGTTTAAGTTGCCACCTTAGATAAACCATTAATTATCAATCTCACATCTGTCATGGATATCACTCACCCAATCCACGTCTACTAGCATAACATGGCATAATAAGCAAACGTAGAAGTAACTCCCAAATGTTTGATAATAAACAGGTAATAGGTACTACCTCATCAACTACTTCCCAATCCCACAATTTAATTAGATTCTAATCATGCAATGCTTGAGGTTTGATCTAATGCAATGAAAACTGGGTATGAAGGGGATATGATCAAACTGTGAACTTGCCTGCAATGTCAATGAAGATGATTCACACTCAAAACTCTTGATAGTCCTACTCGTCACACTCCGGTCAATCTATCGTAAGCAAGCAGTAGTAACCACACATAAGCAATCACTCAAAAGATCAGAAAGAACGGAGAAGACGATTCGGAAAGCTTCAACCTAGCAAATAACTCTTGCAACATAAAACAATTTCTATCAGTACCAAAATTATGTCAATTTGCCTTATTAGAATGTTTAGGTCAAGAGCTTCGATTTGCAAAAAGAATCAACTCAAACGGAGCTACGAAACTCAAGTTATGATCAAACGAAGTTTGAATTCAAATCTGATCTAATTCAAATTTTTAAAATTTTCAAAAACATGTTTTAGTTGGATTACTGGATAGAGGGGATCATAACGAAGAAGTGGGCGTTGGTTTCGTTGGATTTGGACTAACGAGTAAAAAGTAATGATCGTTTGAAGTGCAGGGACTATTCTGTAAATAAAGTATTCACAACTAGGTCCCTGGCCGAAAATAACAGAAAAAGGAAAAGACTAAAAGGCAAACGCTCGCTTATACGGTCTAAACAGTGGATGTTCACTGTTTAATAAAACCAAAAAAACAGATCTAGTCTAGGGTTTTTTTTAAAACCGATCTTAAAATAAAACCGGATCGGACCGGGTTCGGGATTATACCGGTTCGCAGTGGTGTGGTGGTTTTCGAGAGAAAACCGGCGGCGGAGAGGTTGAACTCCGGCGAGGCGGGACAGCGGCGTGCCTCGGCGAGGCGGCGCGCGGGCAAGGCGAGCGGCGGCGGCGAAGCGGGGAGGCGGAGCGGCGGAGCTGCGGCGAGATGCGGCGGGAGGGGCGGCGGCTCCGGTGAGATGCGGCAGCGGCGCGGCGGACGAGGGAAGTGCGGCGGCGGCGCGAGGAGAGAGCGGGCGGCGGCGGCGCGCTATTTATAGGAGGCGGGGCCTCGGGTGCGTGGAGGAGGGGGCAAGGGAGGAGGAGGTCGGGTAGAGTACGGCGGCGGCGGCGGCCGGTGTGCTCGGGCGGGACTCCGCCCGGGGTCGGTGGCGATGGCGCGCTGGGCTGGGCCGCGGCTTGTTGGGCCAGCCAAGTTCGGCGGAGGGAAACTCTTTTTTTTATAAACCTTTTTTTTCAGAGAACTAAAATAATAAAAACAAAATAACTAAAAATAGTATATAGACATATAATATATCAAAATTTTCAGAAAAGGATTCTCTTCGACCTGAACATTTTTATAACTTCAAATAAAATCCACACAAATTCAGATAAATCAAAGAGTGCTACAGGTCTAATAAAATCCAACAAAAATCATTTTTAAAATACCAAAATGATTTCAAATTAATTTTTTTCCAATTTTCCATTGTAGGGAATCATGTTACCCTAATTTCCATATATTTTATTTTTGGAGAAAAATAATTTGAATAAAACTCAAATAGCTCCAATTTGAAAAATAAATTCAAAAGAACTTTGAATTTAATTCTTTGTAACTCCCAACTCATATTTCATATAATTTGAAGAAGTCATTTTATCTTCTCTCATGAAAATCATTGAGTTGCATAAAGTTCCAGAATCGGAAATATTTTCAAATGAAAATCAAATATTTTCAACACCCCTTGTCATTTAAATAAATGGAAGAAGTCATGTCATCTTCTCTCCAGGGTTTTGTGATGAAAAGAATTTGAATTCTCGGGGATCAAAAGAAAAAGGTGAAGTTTGGGTAAGTCCTTTTATTCCCTCTCATTTAACTTTCAAAAAGTTTCGAATTCACTCACTCAATCATACAACAAACAAGCAAGCAATCAAATCTATCTATTTATTATAACATTCCAAAATTTAGAATTTTGGGATGTTACAAACCTACCACCCTTAAAATGAATCTCGTCCTCGAGATTCGGAGAGGCTAGAAAGAAATAGGTTAGGGTTTGGGGGTCTTCTCAAAATCCATTGTTCATCACTCAGGGTCTGGGGTGCTACCACCCTTAGAAGCATGGTTGTTGTTCCATCAATACTCATATACTTCATCCATATTGTTAACAGTGTCGGTCTTCTTAGATATTCAGGATAATTCCTTATTCGGGCTCTTCTGGTGGTGGCATAACCTTTACCACCATTTTTTCTGTCCTTTCATCTTGCTAAGGTTCTTCCATGACTAGATCTTCTTAGCTGATGAGTCTGGCGCCATTACTAAACAACTATCGATAACTCATGGTGGTCAACCATTTATGGTTTCTCCTACAGGAAATGGGTCTGGTTGATCCTCACCGTATAACCTACGGTTGGCAACAACTGCCTTGTACAAGGGAAAATTGCTATACCATTCTAAGGTTTAAACAGGATTTTGATCGTCGTCTCTCTACTATAGGTAAGTCACTCAGATTTACCATCCCATATAGCAAGGTGAATAATAAGAGTAAGTCTTTATGGTGATCAATCCATCCCGCACCCAAATCATTACCCTGTATATGCTTTAGTGAATCTTGCATTCTAACACTCGGTCATCCTCACAAGCATTGCAGAATTTCTCTTGTCGACGAACCAAGGTTCGGATAAATCCATTGATTCTGCCAGCCAAACAAACATCTATCATTCCTTCAAAATTCTTAGGTTTTGCGTAAACTCCTATAAGATCGTCTATTGATAAAATCGTAACTTCTTTCAGGGTTTTTCCTTCAGCAAGAATGTGCTTGCTTCTTGGCAGGTCCTGGTCCTGTGGGTTATGGCCCATCTCATCACTTGTAGTCCTTGAACTTATCATCGGGCAACTGATCATTGTTCCAACTTCCTAGTATTCTTAAATCCATCCAATTGTACTGTCTTCCTTCCTTCTATTGGCACCAAAACAAGACGTGAGTACTCAGACTCATCATGGAGTTTCCATTAATCCATATTTCCGACATCATACCTCCTTTATATCCAATAATAATTTATCTCTTCATCCTCGTGGGATATCCCTCATACCGAGATAAAAACTTATACTTATGAAGTCCATATTCACTTCCTGGAACATCATTATCCTTTCCAGGGTCAAGCGTCCTTATAGGGGAATATTGGCTATCTCTGCATGGCACTTCTTCAACTGGGAAACGTGAAACACATCATGATCTCCTGACAGTCCTTCGGGTGACTCCAACTTGTTGGCCACTTCTCCCATACGCTCCAAAACTCGGTATGGTCCTACAAATCTCGGGGCTAAATGTCCCTTAACTCAAAATTGTTTAACTCCTCGCAGAGGGGACACACGAAGACATGCTCTGTCTCCAATTTTATAGACTACCTCCTTGAGTTTTTGAGTCTACATAACTCTTCTGCCTGGACTGAGCTACCTTCAGTCTATCTCGAATAAACATAACATTCTCTTCTGACTCCTTGATCATATTTGGTCCAAACAACTGACGGTCTCCAACTTCATCCCACACACTCTTGGGGTATCACACATATCGAGACAAAACCCGTATTCATTTTGTCTGAAATCCAGTCAGTGGAGTATCCTTATCTTTTCCAGGGGTCAACAGTTCTTACAGGGTACTACCACCCTTAAAATGCACAAATCTTCCATAGACCATATTTCTCATATCCTCAGAAATGGTCAAAATCCTTCTTCATAGAGTAACAACTCATAAAATCCATATCAGTTTCAACGATGCTAACTTTATTCACTCTCAATTGATTACAATCTCTCGCTTTTCCATTACATGTCTCAACTCAACACCTCAATATAAAAGAAAATGTTCTCTCTTCTACTACTCCATTTCTTTTGTTGCAAACTCAACTATCTAGCACAAGTTTCCTTCTCCTTGGGGCATTCTATGGCAAAGTGCCCTGCTCCATTATAGCTAAAACATATTACTTCTGAAAAGTATCAAGGTTTCCTTTTTGGGCAACTGTTGAGGTAGTTCCCTGACTCCTTACACCTGTAACAGGTGATACGACTCAGGTCCCTCCTGGGCTCCAATCGGTTTCTCTTCCTGGACTTTTCCATTCCAATCAGGGCTTCTATTTCTTGTGGGTCATACTCTACTTCCTCCGTCGGGAATTCTACTAGATCCCTATTCATACAATTCTGGGAGATGTGTCCTTCTTCTCCACATGAATAGCATGACTTGGTGCAGGTTTAATTGGTTCTTCTTTGGGTGTGTCCCCGACATCTTCCTTCATCACGGGTTCTTCTAAAATTTCCATAAGGGCTCCTTTCTTTACTTCTTTCTTCTGCTGGATAGTTCTTTGTACCATAGGGTAAATGTGATACTGAGCAGGGTGGTGGGTAGTCCCTTCACACAAGAAACAAGTAATCTGCCTAGTTGGGCATTATTCAGCTGGGTGACTTTCTTCATAATTAGGGCATTCATCCTTGTGTTATTTATGGGTGTGTCCTATTTCTCCACAAATCTTGCATGCACAAGGTTTCTTCATATCCTTTCCATAAGGCTTCAACTTCTGGGACACAAGATGAGATCTTTGTAGAGTCAACTTAAATTCTCTCCAAGTGGTTACTCCTTGCCATCCATTCATGGTTTGGTACATCCTCCACCAAGTAGCAGCACCTCTTTCAAAGCACTGAAAAGCATGCTGGGTCATATCTTTTCCGACTACAGGGTTATTCTTCATGTGATCCTCCATGTTCTGAATCCATCGGTTCGTGTCCAATTGACTCATAGGTCCAGAAACTACAAGCTCATCTTCATTCATCCTCTATTGGGTCCAAGGGTTTTGGGGTGAGATGAGAGAGAGGGAGAGGGATGCACAATACAAACAAAAGTTTTGAAAAGGCAGGTTTTATTTGTGGCTGTCAAGAAAAAAACATCAAACAATGATAGCTCACAAACATCGCATCTAACATAGGTATATAACATGGGTTTGGTCTTCTAAAGGTCAATAAATCTTCAACGCCTCCAATCTCTTCAAGCCTTGTTCATGCCTCCAATGGCTTCTTCCGATCATGCTTGTCTTTCTCAAGTTCTTTTGCCAGATCAACTCTGTTGACGCGAAGTCTCTCGTGACGTCCTTTAATATTCTGGAGTTGCGTTCTAAACTTCTGATTTCAACATCCTTCACATGAACCATGGTCATAATGTCCTTCAGTTCCTGACAAATCTCCGGTATCTCGAGGTTGTAGCTCCTCCAGCTTGGCTACTTTCAGCTTTTGGTTCCTGAGTTCTTCACAAAATGCTTCCTTGTCTAATACGGCTTCATGGAGCTCCACCTTAAACTTCTTGATGCACTACTCCAGATCCTGGTGATACACTAGCTAAGGTTAAAACTTCATCTTACTAATAGGTGCTCCATCAGCCTTCTTCCATCAAATCCATTCTGAAGAAATGCATCCTTAACTCAGCACGGTGACAATAGCATCAGCGGGCGATGACATCACGGATAACCGTGTTTCTGCTCTTGTCATTCCCATGAGCTATCATTCCATAGTTGATATCTCCTGCCTTAGGGTTTTCTTTGATAAAACTTCGAGTTCTCATGCTCCTTGTTTCAGTCTTTCTCCCATACACCTTGATCTCGGGTATTGACAACTTCCATAGTCTACCAAGTTCCATAAGGGTAGCCTTCCTAGGTCATAAAAATCTGGGAATTCTTCAGAGCCTTCAAATTCTACTTGTCTTCAGTCTTCAACCGTTGTAGTTTCCATTATTTAGATGCACGGAAAATACTCTTCATTCCAAAGTGGTCTTAGTTGTCCAATATCTTATACTTCTTGGAGTGGTCTCATCAGTCGAATCTTCGTGTGGTCAAAAGGGGAAAGGGGTATGGTCTCACTAAAGGGGATTTTTGAATAAGCTCAGAAGAGAAGAGAGGTAAAAGATCTTTTTGAAAGGGAAAGTTGTAGAGAAAAATCTTTGCTATGGGCTTGCCAGTTTCTAGGGTCACATCCTACAGTCAACATGTGCTCTGATACCATCTTGTAGCAACCCGACCCGAATGGATCAAGTCTCTGTTCTTAAGTGTCATCCCTGGATCGGTATGCTGACACACACAGTACTCGAGGATTTATAATAGAGGTAAATCACATGCATAAGTAACGTAAATACTATTACCTCAATGCAAATAGCGGAAGCAACAAGATTTATTTATTTATGAGCAAAAGGGGATACCCCCTATTTTTGTCAATAGAAATCATTAGATGTTCACAACACCACGCCCATCCTGCTACACAGGTTTCATTCATTAATAGTTTCAGCAAAGTGCTCATGTCATAGCCACTGAATACATCACGAGTGCTACATACACTGCAAATAAAGAGACAATCATCCTACAGAGAACATCAATTTTGCCCATTATCTTCACAAGCTCTTTCATCTCCTCATTGCTGTCAAGGCCGTTCAGCAGTTGTAGCTTGGCCATGATCAGAGGAACTGCATCTTTAACCTTCTGCTCTGCATCTTCCTCTTCTACCATTCTTCAGTTACTTGTCCAACACCCCAACCTGCTGGTATTATGATTCCTTGACTAACCAAATAATTAGCGTAGTTGTTTTCCCCCACATCAGCAACTTCCCAGAAATACAAATTACACGAATCTTCCCTTTTCTGCATGAATCCAATTGGAAGATCATCAACCAAACTATTCAAAAAATCAGCAACTGAAAGTAGCAGAACAACACTTAAACATATTATTACCCCATGATTCGGGCATTTGTAGAAGACTCGGCCAGGGTTGAGGATTGTGGTTGAGACGCAACGGATGACTCTGCGTGATTTGCAGCAGTGGCACCACACCAACGGCAGTGGGTTGCGATGAGCAACCGACTGTCGTGCGTGTGCCGGCAGGGGTGTGATGAGACCCACAGGCGATGGTATGGGTGGCGACTTGGCGCATATCTGGTTGTCACCTACTGAAGAGCAGGTGGACGAGCAGCCAGCGAACATGGTTGCTACGGCCAGAGCTTCTGATGCTAGGAAGAGTAAGTAGAGAAGATGAGAAGCGAACGTTGGATATGTCAGTTTCATTACTTGCAGAATAGCATAGCACCATATATAGTTCTAGTCTAGGTTTGGATTCGAATTAGCTACAGGAGCACGTCTCTCTTTTTTCTAAAACTCAGCAACGTCTCTTTACAGGTGCACAAGCTTGTTCTGTACGCCTTCTCAAGTCTTTGATTTTCTTTGTTTTTTTGCAAGGAAGGAGGAAAAATTTGAGATTTCCTGGGACTCGAACCCAAGACCTCTCGGTTGAAAACCAAGGGTGCTAGTCACTTATGTGGCGAACGTTCCCTTGGAGGAGGACGACAGACGAACGCATTTTCCTCACAGTTTTAGTTGCGATGCAAGATCGAACAGTTGCAGTTTCGGGAATGTTATTAGGCGAACGAGCCTAGTATTTGTTTTCTTCCTATATATAAAAAAGTATGCTACTTGGTGTCAGCTTAGTCAACAAACGATTGTGCCAACCTTGACCGTTGGATTGACATTCAACGTCTGTCGTGTTTCTTCAGTCTCTTCTTCCTCCAGCCACCAAAGCCAAACCATCGTCAGCGGGACCACCTGCCCCCGCCTCCCACGGATGGTTGTGCTGCCGTGCATGCATCGTGGCCACATCGCACCCTAAAACTCTGTGCATCTTCCCCGGATCATGTTCGATCCCGTCTGAGGCCTCACCATCGTCCTATGCATTGGTTTGCTCGCCACGGCACTGCCCTCCGGTGTTGTCAACATCGTCAACAGCCGAGAGGAATAAGGAGATGACTGTACATGGTGAGGATGACAGTAGGGACCCAGCAGCGCGCGTAGTAATTTTGTTTTTTGGGGAAGGAGAAGGGTATCAACTGGGTTGTTCGGGAGCTATGGCCCGTCTAGCACATGACCAGCCTAGTTTGTATGTTTCCTTTCTGAAAATGGCTAACCCAGCTATTTTGTTTTTTGCAGAATAACCAACGTAGGCCTACTTGCTTTTCTATGCCCTGCTGGGCCGGAAATCTGTCAAGACGAGGAGGGATGCATTTTGCCCAGAAAATGGGCTATAAGTAATATTAAATGGGTTGTAAAATGAAAAAATACAGCAAACATGCAATTAGTTCCAAAATAATTTTTCTTCCGGATTTTGATATTTTTAAATTTCATTGTTTTTGTGCGGGTAAAATTTCATTGGATTTAAATTAAGGTATGTTTAGTTTTTAAATTAATTTGAATCTGGCAAGAAATTTCGGGTTGTATGCTGTTTGGGACAGATTTGGAGGCTGACTTGTGGGTCTACTAGGTTGATGTGTACGAAAGTCTTTGTCAACTTAGTCCACAAACGATTCTAGCAGCAGTGACCGTTGGATGTTAATCCAACCGCCGTGCTGCTTCTTCAATATCTGATCTTCTTGCTCCAGTGACCCAAACCAGCGCCAGTGGGACTGCCAGTTCCTGCCTCCCGTGGCTGGCTGTGCTGCCGCACAGGCCGCACCGCCCCAACCTAGTCCATTACTGCCCAGGCCATTCATCTACTCACCCACACCTCCTGTTATTTTCCGGCGACGGTAGCCGGACCAGTAAACCCTCGTACTCCCCACCGCGTGGGCAACCACTGTCGAGTCTTCCCCGGCTCCATGTCGTTCCCTTCCTAGGCCTCGCCGTCGTCCACCACCTTGGTGCTCTCGGCGTGCTGTGGTCAACGTGGTCAACGAACGACATCCATCGGACGTGGACTGTACGTCGAGAGGCTAACAACTGGGTCCACGGCCGCACACAAGGAAATGCCTCCTTATTACGCGGAAAATAATGATTCCTCCACCTGACATCTAGGACCCAACAGAAGGGCATCTGTAATTCGTGAAAAAATGTTCCGCCCGCTGACAGGTCGGACCCACCAGCTATATCTTCGCACGCAAGGAAGTGCCTCTGTAAGTGCATCTAGTGCCCCTTAGTGATTTTGGTGTATTGAAGACTTATAGGTTAAGGTACTAATGCGTGTGTGAGTGTACACAGGTCTATAAGTCTATGAGGAGTTTGATATTTACAGGAAAAGTCGACCCCTAAAAATGAATATCTTCGACTGAAGATTTTGGTATTTCTGAAGACTTTCATGAAGACTTTGAAAGTGAAGAAATTGGTGTGTCCGTGAAGACTTGATATTCATGCGAGAAATATGAAGCTTGAAGACTTTCGTTTTCATAGTTTTGTTTTTCTCTTTCTTGAGTCATAGGAAACACCGTACTGTTAAAGGGGGTCGAGGAAATACTAAGGAAAAATTTCCATGTGATGCTCAACTCAAAATCCTACACCTACCAATCCCTTCGAGTGAAGCCATTGGAAATCTCATACAGTTCAGTCAATTTCTTCAGTGACAGAGATGAAGTTCTTCTGGTGTCTCAGGAATTTGTCCTGACTGAGGAGTTAGGAATTCTCCAGTGCGGATTGCCTACACAGTGAGGAACATGATAGCCCTGAGGATTTTGGTACTCAAAATTCTGACCGTTGCTGTGCTATGCGCCAGCTGTTCCAAAATATCTATCCACCTAACGGTCATATCATTGAAGGGCATTTATGTCTTATCATGTCGGGCTGCTCCCTAGGCTATAAATAGCCGCCCCCTACAACCACTAGCTGGTTGAGGCTGCTCCGAGAGAAAC